>NW_012099810.1:24473-34696 GCF_000951045.1 Mandrillus leucophaeus
ACAAAAGCCAAAATTGACAAATGGGATCTAATTAAACTAAAGAGCTTCTGCACAGCAAAAAAAAAACACACAAAAAACTACCATCAGAGTTAACTGGCAACCTACAGAATGGGAGAACATTTTTGCAACCTACTCATCTGACAAAGGGCTAATATCCAGAACCTACAGAGAACTCAAATAAATTTATAAGAGAAAAACAAACACCCCATCAAAAAGTGGGCGAGGATATGAACAGACACTTCTCAAAAGAAGACATTTATGCAGCCAACAGACACATGAAAAAATGCTCAGTATCACTGGCCATCAGAGAAATGCAAATCAAAACCACAATGAGATACCATCTCACACCAGCTAGAATGGCGATCATTAAAAAGTCAGGGAACAATAGAGGATATGGAGAAACAGGAACACTTTTACACTGTTGGTGGGATTTTTGTGGAAGACAGTGTGGAAATTCCTCAAGGATCTAGAACTAGAAATACCATTTGACCCAGCCATCCCATTACTGGGTATATACCCAAAGGATTATAAATCATGTTGCTATAAAGACACATGTGGACGTATGTTTATTGTGGCACTATTCATAATAGCAAAGACTTGGAACCAACCCAAATGTCCATCAGTGACAGACTGGATTAAGAAAATGTGGCAAATACACACCATGGAATACTATGCAGCCATATAAAAGGATGAATTCATGCTGTCTCTTATACACATCTAGATGTGTATAAGAGACAGGTGCAGCACACCAATATGGCACATGTATATGTATGTAACAAACCTATACATTGTGCACATGTACCCTAGAACATAAAGTATAATGAAATAATAATAATAATAATAAAACTTACCCCTTGAAATTTATACTTTCTTATCCACATTCCAGTATCTGGAATATGACGCTGTTTGACAAATAATCATGTGCTGTTTGGAAGAGGTCTTCTTGGCAGTTGCAACTTATGGAAATAATTATTTACCTGCTAAAAGTGTTAAGGTTAAAAAGGTAGTATCTTCTAAGAAACCCAAGAAGCATTAAAGATTCATAAACAAGTTATATTTAGCAGCATTTAGAGAAAAGGAACACAAAACCAAAAAGCAAGCCCCTACCAAAAAAGAGAAAACCAGAAAATTTTACCTATATTTTATAATTCCAAACACAAGGGGCAAAAAATCCTCTATAAATGGAAGTTCTTTAGGTGGTTCTAGGCATCTGCTTCAGTTTTTAACTCTCTTCACAGTTTACATTTATAGAAATATAAATATTATTTCTTAAAATTCACATTTAATACAAACTTTCAAAGGTATTTAAATGTAGGATAGCAGCAGCAATGAGAAGGCTTTTAAATCTAAGAACCTACAGGGCATGACAAGAGCAATTCCTAAATCCAGATAATGATTTTACCATTGCTATGTATAAGCTGCCATTTGTAGCAAGTTTTACATAGGACATTATTGAACATTTTGGGGAGTGGGGGAAAAATAAGAATCTGCTTTATCATCTTTGATTGCAGACATGGGTTCATGACATGTCACAAAGCTACTTTCTCTGAGAGCAGTTAGTATCTCCAAACCAGGCTAGAATTTCTAAGGGTAGTCTTGCCTTTTGGTGGATTAAGTAATTTTTTGATGATACTTCCATGTTTGGAGGTACATTGGGCCATTAAGATGAGCACCAAGGAGAAAATGGAGAGGTGGCAAAGCTCTAGCAATACTCTCCTGCTCAAAATGCTTTTGACACCTGAGAAAGAAGTAGGTGGTTTTGAGCCGGTAAAAGACATACACATACATAATAGTAAAACATTATAATTTAATGTTTTCTATGTGAATTCACAATTGAAATATTGTATTCTATGATACAATTAATCTGTGCAAAATTCTTTGAGGTAGAGCCTTATTTAAATTCTTCATTTGAATACATATACTTTACATAAATATGATCCTCTCAGAGTTGTAAACAAAGTTTAGAAATATGGTAAAATCTCTAGAATGATCAGAGGTAATTTAGAGGCAAAGTGGCCTGTTCAGTAACTGACATTCCAACAGAAGGTCATAGCTGCTTCTGTTGATTCATGGAATGGGGTTAGCCTGTGGATAGACATTTGTACTAATATACACTGATTACATTCATACTGCAGAATCATATGTTAGATACCAGAAGATAATCTTAATCTTTCGTCCTCTGCATATACTCCTATTTAGGTAGTTAGCATGCCACTGCATTTACTCTTGATGACATTTGTCTTCCCAACTAGATTTTAAATATCCTTGGAGGCATAATCATGAGATATTAAAAATCTATAAATATGTTGGCTCTTCAGAGCTAATAAATGATAAAATGTACCCAGTAAGAAACCAAGCAGTATTTACAGCCAGCTATTAAGAATCTTTTCAAACACTAATTGCATATACTCAGAACTGAATTTGTTGTTTTTTGCTCTAGACCAAGTTTTGGACTTCATTTCCGAAGTTCGAATTTTCTGTGTCACTAGTAATGTCCTTGAGGATGACAGCGTGAATTTTCTCTGCAAGAGTACAAAGATCGGCTGTTTTTAGACCTTTAATCAATGTGTCACATGCATCTTTCTTTCCATGAAGTTGATACCAATTACGAAGCAGTTGAACTTTTTGTTCTGCTGTGTCTTGGACATTGTCATTCTTGATCTCATCTATTTTGGCTTCACTGACACCATTCTTTCGAACAAAGTCTCTAACTTGACTTAGTGTCATGCCTCCAGCGATAGTGGTGATATATTTACTCAAGTCAACATCTGAAAAATAGAAAATAGTCTAAAAATTTGTTTTTCTAAATGAAATTCCCATTACTGAAAACCATGTTTATTTCTCTTTTTATAGTACTTCAGAATATAGCTAAGTCCTAAAGATCTGTGAAGAGCTGACTGCGGGAATACAGAAACAAGGCAATCTTGAGTTCTAACTCCAAATCCTGCCATGTACCCGGTAATTTGTTAAATAACCTGGGCACAATATATAACATTTCTGTGTCTTCTTTTCTCATTTATAAAATAAGAGGATTGGAAAAGATCATCTATAACATCTCTCATGGATCCAATGATCAATGATCCACAAATCTAAAAGTATAAGCAAAGAGTTTATGATCATCTTATCCCTAAATCACAGATCAAAGAACAACTGAATGGAATCATGTATGTTGTTACAGAGTTGGGTTCACCGATAATACCTGAGTCTACAGTGCACTTTAACCTCTAGATTCGTTTAGGCAGGCGTTCTGTAATACATCTAGCTGATTATGTAGGAGAAGTTTCTTAAGCCTCAGACTATTGTGTCCTATTGTTACTTGATTATTTTATCTATGAGTATTCATTATAAATTTAAACAAATTGCCTGATAAATGCTTTATGCTGAGCAGGTAAAATTGTATGAGAAATAACAAGATCCCACAATACGTCACTGAAAGTAGCAACATTATTTTACTCTGAAATCGGCCTATTACTCTAAAGGAAGCCATCTCTATGAAATAAAACAATAAAAGCCTTACCAGATAAATTTATTGCTGTTTCCTAGAAAGCAAAAAATGGAAGCAGAGAAAGATAAATAAAAATATATCTTTAGCATATTCTAAATGTAAACTTCTAATTTTTCCTTAATTCAGAAAGAAGTACAATCAGTTGCTTGATGTATAAAATTAGGAAGCTAGATTAAGTGATTAAGAAGCATACTTTTACCATTCAATTTTTATTCTGAAAGGTTCCAGCCTTGCCAGAAACTGAGCAATATTGTCTCAGTTTTTAAAGGCAAGAAACCTAAAGAATTCATAAAATAGGTTGAGGTTATTTTTCATGTAGACTTATTAAACGATAAATATAACCACTCTAAAATTTTCTTCCCTGTAACTATTCTTATTTTTAAAACCAGAAAATGGCTCAAATTGAAATTTTTTTTACCATATTAATTTAAAGAATCCTAACTCCCACCGAGCCCTGGTCCCAAATAAAATAATTCCATCAAGTGCACCTGGTTTCTTTTCTCGGCGTATTTCTTGCTATCGGAAATGTATTGATACCATGTTGGGAAAAGATATGGTGAGACATAAGGTCAACCGGCAGCCAGAGAAAGTTAAGCCTTTATGACAAACTTTAAGAGCAATCTCTTTGCTCAGGCTTGGATACTGAACCCATGCCTGGTAAAGGCTGTTTCTCTGCAGGGATAACAACAACACGGAACATGGAGGTTGGCCATGTTTTTTTTTCAGCTCATTTTCAGCACACTCTCAATTCCCTCCTTTGTTGATTCTTACGGCTTTTGTGTAGAAGCTTACTTTTAAATTGGGTACCATATCATAATTCATCTGTGAGGCCCCTTTAACCTATGCACACACAAACACAAGCAATGTTTAAATAAAGAAAGTAACAGGCCAGATGTGATGGCTCACACCTATAATCCCAGCACTTTGGGAGGCTGAGGCAGAAGGATTGCTTGAGGCCAAAAGTTTGAGACCAGCCTGGGCAACAAAGTGAACCCTGTCTCTATAAAAAATTAAAAAAAAAAAAAATTAACCTGGCATGGTGGTGCATGCCTGTCGTCCCAGGGTCCCAGCTGAGGCAGGAGGTTCACTTGAGCCCAGGAGTTTGAGGCTGCAGTGAGCCATAATTGCACCACTGCACTCCAGCCTGGGCTATGGAGCAAGACTCCATCTCAAACAAAATGAAGCAAACAAACAAGAAACAAAAAAGTAAAAGGAAGTAACAAAAAGCCAAATCACTAATTTCTCTATTTTTTTTTTTTTTTAAGGAAAGCTGATACCTATTTCAATACCTACAGGATTTAAGGTTGTAGATTCATGAGGACCTTGGTTTTCCTTTCTGTGCTTTCTGCATGCTTTCTTTATCACCACTGAAAGAACAAAGACATTCTATCAAACTCAGGTCTCAGCCTTGTAGAATGCAGGTGAGAACATACTTTCATACTAAGAGAAGTATAAGAAGGGAAAAGGAGAAATTCATTGAAACTTAAAAGTGGCCAAACACCACAGAAGGCAGCTGATTTTGAAACTTTCATACCACCAAGTCAAGTGTTCTAGTGAAAGGACATATCTTAATTAGTCATCTAATTACCATGAGCTGGCCTAGCATGAAGATGGTTTTTGACTTATATGGCAAGCACCACTCCCTGTCCAGCAAAGATGTGGACGGCAAGACTATGGCAGGACACAGAAGCTGCAGAACAAGCAAGTCAACATCAACTTGCTATGGATGCCCAGAAATTGAAATACACACACAAATAACTCAAGTATACATACTCAGTAGGTGTATGCATTAACGTCAACGTGAGATAGAAGAATCTGTATGTCTCTGAGCACAATTATAGTGTTTAAATATCCCAAATGTATTTTCAGCTAAACAACTGCTAATGGCAAGGCAAACTTTCTTCTTCAACTGAACCGAAGAAACAGAGAATTGTTCTGACAGAGAAGGGAAAATTGGATATTTCTAAGTTACCGAAAGTTGGTGTGACCCTGTAGTTGATGAATGACTTAAAGGGATTTTTCTAGACTAATTATGATTATACCTAATTTTGGCTTTTCTACTGACTCTACTGAGTCACCTTTGTATAACATGTGTTCCCATAGTATTTTAAGTTAATGAGGAGAAATAATTAAAAACAAGCCATTAGGCCAAGGAAGAGGAGGCAGAGAAGTACAAGTTTTTTAACCGTTCCCTGCAATGTGTTTCTTGGGAATGCCTTTGCTTCCTGTGTTCTCTTTTTGCATAGGGAGATCTCAATGAATAGTGAAGAATTACTTCTGATTTTTGGCCAACTCCACTGCTGCAGAGAACCCTTATTCATAGGAAGGATTAGAATACCACTCAATGCCCCAAAACCGTTGCTCAGAAACTAGCTGAGGGATGATTTCATTTGTTCTTATCTATCAGCTCTCAAGGCTGCATTCAGAGGCAAGAAGTTAACAATACATAAATCTACCGAACTGGTAGCTTTTTATAGGTAAGAATAAGGCAAATCTTTGTGAACTACTTCCCAAGTTATTTCAATCTGCAGTTTGAACAAAGCAAGAACTTACCATAAACAATTGGTGGAATTAGGAGAAGAAGAAGACATAACCACAGCAAATCAGATCTGGAATCTGAAGGTTGGAACATTGGACATTTATATGAAAATAAGCAATCTTTAAGATTAAACAAAGGACTCTCAAATAATCAAGAGTGATTGGTTTTTCTTCACATCTTTCCATGGGGATGAGGGAAAGGAGAATATAACCGTCAAAAAATAATTACCTTCCTCTTTGCACTTGGTGTTGCTGGTGAGTGTGCATTCCTCGATGATTCCATGTTTACACCTAGAAAACAAAATACAGGGGAAATTCAAAAGCCTGGAGGAATGATTCCTTGATCATTTTCAATGGCACATTATAAATTAGGGGCCATTTTATTCGTCTTTGCATCTCTGGCAAACATATTCCCTCAAATATTTCTAGAGTAGTATCTAAAGCAGGCACAAGTTGATATAATTTGGATGGCTGGATGAAAAATATCATAAGGAATGACTCTGTTTTAAGATTTCAAGAGTTAAAGGAAGATAGGAAAATAGTGACACACAAGAGAGATGAAGTAGACACAAAAATAAACTTAAACCTGGTAATAAACTGAACACATAAATCCTACAGCTTAAACTAGCTCTTAAACTGCCAAGAGTAATTCCAAAAAATTCCCATAGCTGAGAAAATGGCCAGGTGATAGCCATGCCCATGAAGCGGCTCAGGGAGGGTACTCAGCTGGCCCTTAGAGGCTGCTACTTTTAGCATACGGTGGTGATCAGGAGACTCAAGAGGTTCATATGTGATTTCTTTCAGACAGACAGACATTCACAGTCAGGTTGTCTGAGTTCACAGCCTCTGCCCGTTACCTGACTAGGTGAGCTTGGGAAGTCAGACTGTCATGAGCCTATTACCTCATCAATAACATGGAAGTAATATTATCTATTTCAAAAGGTTATGATGAGAAGAAAATTAAATCAAGATTATGAAATATTTGGAACTACTATTATTGTTATTATTTTACTAAGTCAGTTGCTTCCCAAGTGCCTACCTAGCCTGTCATCATAGGGGTATTCTCAGACACTTGGGGCCAGGGGAGAGCCTGGGACAACTGTACATAAAATTTTCCTAGCAAATAAAACATAAAGCATCATGCCCTTAATTCTTAAGCCTATTAGCTTCCCAAGATGAATTACAAGTCAGGTTCTCTAATTTTGGGTCAAAACCAACTTCTTTAACCCGAAAGACAAGGCCCTTCATGATTCAGCCCTGACCCCTTCTTAGTCTTTCCTACACTCCAGCCATGTACTCTGTTTTCCTGCGCTTCCTTTGTCTCTTTGCAGCTGCTGTTCCCCTGCCTATAATGTGCATTCCTTCCGTGTGCACCTGTTAATGCTCTTTCTTTTCTTTCTTCAAGACTCAAGCCATGAGACACGTTTACGTCTTCACCTCCATCTCCTCAGGCAGAGCTGAAAAGTTTTCCTGTATAATTTGTAACACCTGGAACATAAGTCTCTTCTGATGCTATTCTCATGCTGCCGAAATACAATAGCCATTGCTTTTCTTGATTACAATAATAGTAGTTCCAAATATTTCATAATCTTCTGGACTGACAGCTTGATACGAGGCATGTGTCTGGCTCACATCTTTAGCTTAAGTGGCCAGCAAAGTGTCACCTACACAGGAAGTGTTCACTAATGTTTAAATAAGCAAATGGTCATCTAGTTGCTTGGTGGCAAAGCAAGACCAGAACCCTAGTTCTTAACTCTCAGTCAGTGTTACCTCCCTAGGAAAATGATAACTCTCATGTTATAGCTAGTGGTTTAATCAGAAAAAGACTACAACTTACTTGGTGCAAGGGTCACAGTGTTCACATACAGCAGAGTTACAAAAAAAGTTTGGTTTACATCTGCACTTGGTATTCTGGGTCCGGGTGCAGTTTATTTCCACTTCTAAGCCTAGAAAATCAGTTTGGAAACTATTAGTTATAGCGGCTAATTAAAAGTGGACTATGAAAATGGTGGGCAGGAGCTGCATGCATTTTTGAGATCCACTGCTTATATCAACAGTCACAGCATGACACCAGTAATACAGTTGGTGTTTAAACACAGAACAGGAAACCCCAGGTTGAAATGGCCAGCAATTATTTAGCAGACAAACCAAGACAAACCTCGCCATTGCTTAGATGTCTCCCCTGTTCCTCTAGTCTCTAGCCTTAACACTCAATGGGTGACTTGGGGACTGGCAGCATCAGCATCACCTGGGAGCTTGTAAAAATGTAGAATGTTAGGCTCTACCCTAGATTTACTCAATCAAGCCAATACCAAGTACCAAGGCCCTCACTCAGAGACTCTGATGTAATTGCCTTGAGGTGGGACCTAAACATGAAACATTTTTAGTAGCTCCCAAAGCAATTCTAATGCACTGCCAGGGACGAGAAACACTGCTTTATAGGCTGAATAGGGAGGGGAAAAGCTTTATGTCCAGGGGTTTCTCCATGTCAAACAAAACTAGAAATACTTGTGTTATATTTTAATATGGGCCCTTAGAATACACTGGGATATCCATGAAAATTCAGGTCCCCAGCTGGAATTATCAGAACAACTAAATCTCCAAAGAAATGGGGAGCATTCCTACCCAACTGTTGGATTTCTGTGTCCTTGTAACTGCAGGCTTCTGAACTTTTTCTGGTCATGAACAAGCACTATTATACAAGCATAAGTCAAGGCCAGAAACAAAATAATTTCTGAGATTTTGATTTGAGCTGATGAACCCTGTTCCTAGGGTTCATATTTAGTCATTCTCCTATATCTGTAAGAATTGCCTAGACTTACTCATAAAAGTCTAGACCAGTAATTAGCTCAGTACCTGGTCCTGCGGTACCCTAGTTACCTGTCCTTCCCTTTCCTGTGTGTCAACACAGCACCACAGTAGGCCCCAATTTCAAATTGTCTTATAAATGGTTCTACATGGAATTCCAAGATTGATCTCTTTCAATTGCTTTTTAAGACTCTTACCATGTCCTTCATCACACAATCTACATCTTCTGCATTTGGAAGAAAAATGGCCTTTGTCTGTGTACTCCTTCCCTTCTTGGCAGGGCACGCAGTCTGGTTCATCCTCATTGACTGTGCAGTCCCTAGCTTTCCTTTCGCCTGCCCAAGGGAAAAAGGAGCAAGTGTATGAACAGGACATGGGCAGGTAACAGGGTGGGAAGTATGCAGGGATGCTAGACAACAAAACTCTTCTAAAACACAAGGGGAGCGGGGTAGGCTAATGATATATAAATACAATGGGGGAGAAGATTATTGTAAAAGTCATGTCAAGAGCCAGGAAGTCTCCCAAGACAAAAGCTAAAAGAGTGACGGAAGCCCATAGAAATAGGATGATTAGCAACAGGAGCATACAAAACAAAGGAAGGTTAGAATGACAAAGTGCACTGCACGAAATGCCTTTGCCAACAACCAACTTCCTTGGAGAAAGGGGAGAGGTTGGTGGGTATATATTCAGAGTGGGGATAGCTGTTACTGGACACTGAGATTATCAAACTGACTCACATTGCTCTGACTTTTCATTTTACTTTCCAAAGTCCACAAACCCTGATAAGAAATAGTGTAATAAGGAAAAGAACATTTGAAGTTTTAAAGGCTTTGGTCAAATCTTGAAGAGCTATAAAATCTTTAACAGTGTTGTTTTCGCCAAGCCTAAATTTCATCCTGTGTATGACGGAGATAGCAATATTTCTCTTGCATTGCTGTCAGAACTGCACTCGGCCTGCCTAGTGAGCATGACAGTTCTCTTTGTTCTCCCCTTTTTATTACTTTTTCATCAAAAGACAGGGTACATACTGATGAGTTTTGACAAGCATTAACATATTTATACCAAAATTTATTATCTATCAGGCTTGTTATCTTAAAATAAACAATTTTAAATAATATACACATTTGCATTAATTTACTTTAAAAATAAAGTGAGTCACTGTATTGCTATTAGTAAGCATCATGTAATGTGTTCTCTTAAAAAATTCATTTATCTGATAGGTGTTTATTAAATGCCTATTGAGTGCTAGGAACTTTTTAGAAGTTTAATATTATGCAGGAAATAAGATAAAGCCTTCATCACCAAAGACTTCACCTTCTCAGGATGGAGGTAGACAATACACAAATAAATATATTGATATCAAGTGCTAAAA
>NW_012099810.1:36091-56790 GCF_000951045.1 Mandrillus leucophaeus
TACCAAGGCCCTCACTCAGAGACTCTGATGTAATTGCCTTGAGGTGGGACCTAAACATGAAACATTTTTAGTAGCTCCCAAAGCAATTCTAATGCACTGCCAGGGACGAGAAACACTGCTTTATAGGCTGAATAGGGAGGGGAAAAGCTTTATGTCCAGGGGTTTCTCCATGTCAAACAAAACTAGAAATACTTGTGTTATATTTTAATATGGGCCCTTAGAATACACTGGGATATCCATGAAAATTCAGGTCCCCAGCTGGAATTATCAGAACAACTAAATCTCCAAAGAAATGGGGAGCATTCCTACCCAACTGTTGGATTTCTGTGTCCTTGTAACTGCAGGCTTCTGAACTTTTTCTGGTCATGAACAAGCACTATTATACAAGCATAAGTCAAGGCCAGAAACAAAATAATTTCTGAGATTTTGATTTGAGCTGATGAACCCTGTTCCTAGGGTTCATATTTAGTCATTCTCCTATATCTGGAAGAATTGCCTAGACTTACTCATAAAAGTCTAGACCAGTAATTAGCTCAGTACCTGGTCCTGCGGTACCCTAGTTACCTGTCCTTCCCTTTCCTGTGTGTCAACACAGCACCACAGTAGGCCCCAATTTCAAATTGTCTTATAAATGGTTCTACATGGAATTCCAAGATTGATCTCTTTCAATTGCTTTTTAAGACTCTTACCATGTCCTTCATCACACAATCTACATCTTCTGCATTTGGAAGAAAAATGGCCTTTGTCTGTGTACTCCTTCCCTTCTTGGCAGGGCACGCAGTCTGGTTCATCCTCATTGACTGTGCAGTCCCTAGCTTTCCTTTCGCCTGCCCAAGGGAAAAAGGAGCAAGTGTATGAACAGGACATGGGCAGGTAACAGGGTGGGAAGTATGCAGGGATGCTAGACAACAAAACTCTTCTAAAACACAAGGGGAGCGGGGTAGGCTAATGATATATAAATACAATGGGGGAGAAGATTATTGTAAAAGTCATGTCAAGAGCCAGGAAGTCTCCCAAGACAAAAGCTAAAAGAGTGACGGAAGCCCATAGAAATAGGATGATTAGCAACAGGAGCATACAAAACAAAGGAAGGTTAGAATGACAAAGTGCACTGCACGAAATGCCTTTGCCAACAACCAACTTCCTTGGAGAAAGGGGAGAGGTTGGTGGGTATATATTCAGAGTGGGGATAGCTGTTACTGGACACTGAGATTATCAAACTGACTCACATTGCTCTGACTTTTCATTTTACTTTCCAAAGTCCACAAACCCTGATAAGAAATAGTGTAATAAGGAAAAGAACATTTGAAGTTTTAAAGGCTTTGGTCAAATCTTGAAGAGCTATAAAATCTTTAACAGTGTTGTTTTCGCCAAGCCTAAATTTCATCCTGTGTATGACGGAGATAGCAATATTTCTCTTGCATTGCTGTCAGAACTGCACTCGGCCTGCCTAGTGAGCATGACAGTTCTCTTTGTTCTCCCCTTTTTATTACTTTTTCATCAAAAGACAGGGTACATACTGATGAGTTTTGACAAGCATTAACATATTTATACCAAAATTTATTATCTATCAGGCTTGTTATCTTAAAATAAACAATTTTAAATAATATACACATTTGCATTAATTTACTTTAAAAATAAAGTGAGTTACTGTATTGCTATTAGTAAGCATCATGTAATGTGTTCTCTTAAAAAATTCATTTATCTGATAGGTGTTTATTAAATGCCTATTGAGTGCTAGGAACTTTTTATAAGTTTAATATTATGCAGGAAATAAGATAAAGCCTTCATCACCAAAGACTTCACCTTCTCAGGATGGAGGTAGACAATACACAAATAAATATATTGATATCAAGTGCTAAAATATGCTAGAAAAAGAAAGCTAGATGAAGGTAAGGGAATAGAGAATGAAGAAGAAAGTGACAGAAAATACCAAGAGAAGTGTCTCAGAAAAACATTACTAGTGACTTTAATTGTTAATGGTATAACTAGTTTAAAAAAAATAAGCAGTTTAATCTGCTCTGCTCACCTATACAGCAAAATTAATTTCTGCTGTGTTTCCTAGGAACATGAATTCCTTAATAACTTCATATATTCCTTTTTATTCTTTTTGATAAAACAAAATATTTACTACATGAGCAAATTATGACATGTAAATATATATGCTATTTTAGTAAATAAAGACAATAGTCTGTCAATAGAAAAAAGACAAACTGGAGATTCCCAGAACAAAATTCAAAAATAGTGCATAGGGCTATATAACATTGTAGCAATATTTAAAGAAAACACAGCCCAAGTCCAAGTATAATTTTATTTTTTGCTAATGGTATTATACTGGTCTCTGAATGAATTGGTCTCTTTAATAAATTATCTTGCAGAATGTGCCTAGCACAACATCCTTGGTATAATGGAGAGACAATAAACCACAGGTTCTTTGGTTCTGTCAAAGTATGAAAACAAAATTTATTAAAATAAGAAAATAAGTAGTTGTTTTATTGAAAATCAGATTTTAAAATACTTTTTTAAGTATAATGGTACATATGCTTATTATAGAAATGTTGGAAAAGGCAGGAAAGTATAATAAGAACTTATGTATCAGGCCGGGCACAGTGGCTCATGCCTGTAATCCCAACAGGTTGGGAGGCCAAGGCAGGCAGATCAAATGAGGTCAGGAGTTTCAGACCAGACTGACCAACATGGCAAAAACCCGTCTCTATTAAAAATACAAAAAATTAGCCTGGCGTCGTGGTGTGCTCCTGTAGTCCCAGTTACTTGGGAGGCTGAGGCTGCAGAATTGCTTGAACCCAGAAGGCAGAGGTTGTAGTGAGCCGAGATCATGCCACTGCACTTCAGCCTGGACTACAAAGTGAGACTCCATCTCAAAAAAACAAACAAACAAAAGACTATATATCAACAACTTTGAGATACTGCCTGTTATTTTGTTGCATTCCTATGCATATAAATACATACATACATGTATATACATGAGCATACACATAACAGGTGTGTGTGTATATATATGTATAACGTGTATATATGAAATATGTAGGCAGTATACCACAGAATCCTTCTATTGAATATGATGATGTGGGGAAGACTTCTTTGATCATTTAATCAAAAATGTCAATTTACATAGGAAACAATTTAAAAATACTGTAAATATTTTATTTTAATTTATAAAATATAACTTTATAATCATTTGACAATTTTGTGATATAGAAGTTATTAGAATCCCAGTTTCTTTCTTACTTAAGTCACATTCATAACGCATCACTTATAATTTCCTGTTTGTCTGTTTTTCTCTTCCTTTCTTTGTTTCTTTTATTCTCCTCCCTCCCTCCCTTCCTTTTTGATGAAATGAAAACATAGACATACCAATAATCTGTATGAATGGCTTTAGAGATTTTTGTGATTTTTCTTACCACTTAACTTTTATTTTTCTCTCACAAAATTCATCAACAACATTTCAGCATCTCATCTTTACTAAATTCTCCAAAGCACTGAACCTAATTTTCATAGAGATAAAATCTGTCTTTTCTCTGTATTTGTATTTCATTAATTTATACAATATTCAATCAAATTACATATGAATATCACAACACCAATGAGTGTAAACAGATTTGGAAGCAACTTAAATATTGATAAGCCTAAAATTCAAAAAGAGGGAATTGAAGTGGGAAGAGTATTTAACATGGTTGGATGCCATCCAGGATATTTTATAGAGGAATCAGGGAGAATCAGTGAATCCAGCCAGATCAGCTGGAAATCACTTAAGAAGATTTATATAATTGAGGATTATGTTAGAAATGTATCAGAAAATATGACTTTGTTTGATACATACTATTTCAGTCTTTAAATATTCCAAAATTTACCTAAGGAATCCCACATCATATTGATAATGAAATACCATGTGTACAATATTTTCCTTTATTTTTGATTACTTTCTCAAGGTATTTTCTTAAAATTTAATTGCTATCTTAGCGAGTCTAAACATTTTTAAATTTTTGACTCATATATTCAAATGTCTTTCTTAAAAGTTTATAACAATTTACTTCACTTCTTAAATGAAAATAAAACAAAGCAAAACCAAAAAAGCAATAGACAAAAATCCTTGACAGTTTGATGTGCAAAGCATATTTTGCTCATTTTAATTTGCATTTTAGGTTTTAAAATTATGAACAAAGATTTTGATTCATAGGGCAAATTGATTGTGCTTAGCAGGTCATAATAAAGCCAGGAAGCCATTTTTTATTTGTGTCAGAGAAGATTTAAGTGTAAATGGATTTAAGTAAAACGGGTTGGGTTACAAAGGAGATATTTCCATAAGGGTTATTAAAATCTGGACAGGAAGCATAGGGAGACTGGTAGAATCTTTTCACAAACAGGACCCATCATGTTTTGCAGCTTGAGTGCTGGAAGCCTGGGAGGCCAACCATGAAACATACTACAGTCCTTTTTTTGTTCTACTAATCTATCACATGAACCCATGTGCTATTTTCCTTTTTTCGACTCTACTCAAAGTTGAAGAAATGTTTGCACAATTGTATTTTGCTTAGCTTTTAATTTACCAGTGTTTGAAGGATTTCTCATCTGAAATTAGTTTGCCATTCAAAGTATTGATTTAAAAAAAAAAAAGCTGTTGGTTTCTGCCTGTTGCTTTTCTTATTCATCTAGTTATTCAGCTGCAAAATGCAAATATATTTTGCAGGCTTCAGTGCCAGGACAGCTTTCTTAGAGACCTTCTGATTGAAGGGAAGTGCTGAGACATATCCCTTAAGAGTAGAAGTCTCTTGCTTTCAGAGTTCCACTATTGTTATGATAGATGCATCAGTTTTGACATGATAAGCTTTCATATTCACAAATGAGTCATTTTCGCTTAGGAAAAAAATGGAGCCAAATAGACCAATCTTCTCATTTCAGAGGTGCATGTCACTTGTAAATTAAATTTATCCATAACCACATCAAATAAGCATGCTAAATATAAATAAAACTCATCTTTGGAAAATAATTTCATAGTTGTTTTTCTCTCAATTATGCTATATAATACAGGAGAACCAAAATCTGTAAAATTATTATAGCCATGACTATGTGCTATTCCTAACTGTGACTTTCACTGTAATCTCTGGATGTTTTGTGTAATATACCTGGAGGACAGGGGTTACGGCAGAATTGGCCGTCATGATGCAGGCCTTCCAAGTTCTGAGTCTCAATTGTAGTAACGATCTTCCTCAATTCAAATCCCTTGGAGTTGATATCAGTCACTTGGGCATTAACACATTTGGACAATAATCTAACAACAGAGGTAAGAACCTGTAAAATAAAAGCATGAAGAGAATTTTATTGATTTCTGAAGTAAGCAACATGGTAAACAAGTTTTATTGATTTCTGAAGTAAGTAACATGGTAAACAAGTGTAACCCGCCCAAAATTGGCGGTATCTGCTGTGCACAGGCAAAGCCAATGTGAGGGCTCTGTTGTCTTTCAGATTTCTCTCCGAGAAGGCAGCAGGTCACCTGTATAGCAGTTCAGACCTCAGGTTCTGAGTGCGAGAAAAGATTTGTCCAAAAACTCACAGTTAAGAGTGGCTAACAAGAGACTCAGAGCCAGGACTTCTGGCCCAAATCTGGGCTGTTTCATATTTATAGAATAGTTTCCTAAATATTTTACTCCACCTAGGCATGCAAACAACTCCATTTGTTTATAGACAATTATTGGCAAGAAGACTGCAAAGAACCTTCAAAACAAATGCATACTGGGGAAAGGGGAGGTGTTTGGCAGGAATTCGCTAAGAACCAGAAGTCAGCCGGAAGACCTCCAGTCTGGGAAAACTGTAGCAAGACTCCTAAAGCCAGGGCTCTTGCTGGCAGGGAAGGCAAAACTTGCCAGCCGCGCCCAGAAGCTTGGGAAGAAGCTGAGTTTGCATTTCCCTCCCTCCAGTTTTGGCAGTGAATTTCTCAGAACAGCCGTGACCATGATTGTAACCTCTGGCAGGGGTGAGGAAATGGAATGCATAGACAAATAGTTAGAAGCTGGAAGTCATCCTATGCTAGAATCTGTGCATTCCCTTTGAACCTCTCAGAAACAGGGACACATGAGATTTGTTCTTTGTATCCCATGACAAGAAACTCAGAGAACAATTGGATATTCACCCACTGCCTGCAGCATCAGTGAGGAAGAATTACTTTTCATAGCCAACCAGGTTACAGAGTAGAAGAAATGATGCAAGAATTAGCAGACACAGAAGATAATGACTGACGCCCTGCCCCAGCACCATGCCAGTCTAAAACGATCTCCACATTTTCTCAGGAATGGTCAGCCCCGGATCTAGCATGGCAGTTACAAATACAGCAACAGCTCAGTGACTGAATTTAACTACTGGAAGAAATACAGACCCCCATTCAGGCTTATTCCAGTGTCAGTGTGGCAAATGGATTTGAAAAGGAACCAAAAGAAGAAGAAGAAAAAAAAAAAAAACAAAAATAAATAAATAAAAGTATATTACCTTCTTAATATACTTTTTTTAAAACTGTTTTTACTGAAGTTCAAAGCAAACAGGAAAAGATTTTTAAAAAGCAGAAAAAAAAAAAAGCATTCAGCGGTGAGAAATGACAGCCCTCAGCATGGCAAGAATGAGTAGACAGATGCCTGGAACAGTCAGTGAGAATTCTCAATTTTGAGCACAGCATCAGACTGCAAACAGTTTGTTGTGACAAAGAGAGGCAAAAGCAAGCTTTATAGTCATCACCGTGAAGAGGGTTTTACTTTGGTGTTTTTTGTTTGTTTGTTTTGTTTTGTTTTTGTGGGTTTGTTTTTTTTTTGGTTTTTTTTGGGTTTTTTTGGGTTTTTTTTTAGACGGAGTCTTGTTCTGTCACCCAGGCTGAAGTGCAGTGGCACAATCTAGATCTCAGGTCACTGCAACCTCTGCCTCCAGCATTCAAGTGATTCTCCTGCCTCAGCCTCCGGAGTAGGTGGGATTACAGGAATGTGCCACTATGATGGCTAATTTTTTGTATTTTTAGTATAGATGGCATTTCACCATGTTGGCTAGGCTGCTCTCAAACTGCTGATCTCAGAAGATCCTCCCGCCTCGGCCTCCCAAAGTGCTGGGATTACAGACATGAGCCATCACACCCGGCCAAGAGGATTTTACCTCTAGGCAAAGCCCCACAAGAGAATTTCTTCAGTATGACCATTGTGCTCAGCTACTGCAGGAAAAAATGCCCTCTTGATGAGGGGGTATAACGGTGGTCCAGAAAATTCAACACTAGAAGTTCAGGGATTAAGAAAATGAAAAGCAAAAGAAAAGAGGGACATTTCAAGAAAAAAAAATTCAGCAGTATATTATCTTTTAATACACAGAAATTTTAATGGTGCTTATTTCTAGTTGCTAAGACTATTTTTTTTCCATTTTGCTTAACTCATCTTTTCTTGATAACGCATATGTGTTTGTTGTATAATAAAAAGATTTAAAAGGTAGCAAGGTTGTGTTGAGCCTAAAGATCTATACTGATTTATCATAATCACCTGTGTTATTATTTTTTAGTAAAATGGAAAATAGGGGTAATAGTGGTAGTAAATCTATAACAGCAACTTAGTATTCGAAAGGTGGAAAAAATTCTAAACCTTTGAATTATTAACATTTAATTCTTTATATAAATTTTGGGTTCTTTTGCTCTTCTAGCTTTCTTTGGTAGTCTTATAATTTTACTAAATCAAACATCATAAATATTAACCTTTGTTTAATTGGATATATTTTCTTAAACCAGCATAATCAAAGCCGTTTTATTTCTCTTTGGTCCACTAGGACTAAATATATCACCACTCATTATAGCAACATTGTTTGATGGTAAAGAAAATTCTCTTTTGTTTTTCAAGTAAAATTATTGGACACAAAAATATGTTAAAGAGAACTTTTTAATTTTTGAAATCAAAAGCTCAGTTATACAAATCACCAGAAACTGGTAACTACAGTTTGCAGTAATTTTTGTCTCTGATGAAATCTTGGTTTATTTTTTCTTAGAGAATACTTACCATGGAAATGTACTTTATTAACCACACCCTGATAGATTCCCATGTCAAAAATGCAACAGGAGTTGCTGGTTGCCAATAAGACAATAAGATAAACAAAAAGTGCCTCATAAATTAGCATCTCATTGTGCTGTTACTGAACTAGGAATAAACAGATATATCTCTCAGAACACTGCCTATTTTTATACTTCTAGAGATGACATGGGCTAACTTTCTTGTGTGGCTTATAAACTGAAAAAAATCTAATAATGCAGTATTGTTTAGGCACCCATAGAGACTACTCTGGGGAGAAAGACACATATAAGTTCTAGGAGGTTTGTCATAAAATATTATTTTATATTTGAACTATTTTTGAAAGTGCACTTTATTATATAAGTATAATGGTTACCCTTCTATACAAGCTTAATAAAATAAAATGCTTAGCTTAAAAGTCACTTAGAAATGCATGTTAATAGATTTATCTGAAAGTTAGACATCTCAAATTGAAAATGGACATTTTAACCCCTGGCTTTGAATTTCAAATAGATTGATGAAAATAGATGGGTTATGGGGTTCTACAGGAAAGAGTGCTCCCCACCCCAATCCTCTCAGAATGCAGCAAAGAAGTAACAGAAGGCAGAGGGGTACTTGAGAGAACAATAGAAACAAAAAGTGAGAATTTTTTTTTTTTTTTTTTGAGATGGAGTCTCCCTCTGTTGCCAGGCTGGAGTGCAGGGCGTGATCTTAGCTCACTGCAACCTCCGCCTCCTGGGTTCAAGTGATTCTCCCGCCTCAGACTCCCAAGCAGCTGGGACTACAGATGCTCGCCACCACACCCAGTTAATTTTTGTATTTTTAGTAGAAGCGAGGTTTCACCACGTTGGCCAGATGGTCTCGATCTCTTGACCTCGTGATCTGCCTGCCTCAGCATCCCAAAGTGCTGGAATTACAGGCATGAGCCACCATGCCTGGCCGAATTTTTTTTTTAAAGGGGGGTGTTGACACCAGCAAAACATCCAGTTACCTTCTAAAATTTTAAACAATTAAACTAAAAGTTGGTATCTCATTATATTTACAATTTAGAGCAGAAAGGACTTTATAGATGACCTAGCCCAAACCCCTTTTCTGATAGAGATGGCAATGTCCCAACTGGTGAAGTGACTGGCCCGCAGTCATGCATCTAGCAAAGGAGATTCAGGACTGTCATGGGCTAAATCGTGTCCTCCCCCTACTCCCAAATTCATACATTGATACTGATACCCTAACTTCCTGAGCCTCCGAATGTGACAGTATCAGGAGATAGGGCCTTTACAGAGGTGATTAAGTTAAAATGGTGTTAATAGGGTGAGCCTTAATCCAATGTGACTGGTGACCTTTTAAGAAGAGGAAATTTGGTATATACAACTTCCAGAGCTCTTGTATTTGGAAGGCTGGAAGGGTCCAGACTTTGGAAGAGTGTCTTGGCTTTACTGTTTTTGTTTTGCTTTTTTTTCTATTTTTAGCTAAAGCTATATAAACCTTGTAGATTAAACAGTATACACTTCTAAATTTAAAAAAGAAGATGATGACGAGGAAATTTGGACACACATACAAACAGAGGAAGATAATGTGAAGACACATGGAAAAGAAGCCCATTTACAAGCCTGGAACAGATCCTGCCCTCGTGGTCCTCAGAAGGAACCATTCCAGCTGGCACCTTGATATCAGGCTTCTAGCCCCCAAAACTGCCAACCCAGTCAGCAGTCCTAAGAATTTAATATAAGGAATGAACTACAGTCTCTTGATTCTCTTGGATTCTTGATTTGTGAGACATTAGTGGTACATATAAACTTGGGATCCCTCACAGCTGAGCCCAAGAATTTTCCATCTTGGATGATCACTGAGCTAAATAGGCAAGAGATTTCCCATGGTCTTCGGAACTAGAATTAGCAGGTACCAATATGAACTGGAGCTACTTCTTTCCAGACTTACTGGTCCTGCTAGGCTGGGTTGAAATCTCACCACCCTCTACTGCTGAGGACAAAAACGGAGCAAGAAATGAAGTTCCACTGAATAATTTTCTTGTCTGCTTGTAGACTTTCAGGTACTTATCAACACTTGAGGAAAAAGAAATTCTAAAAGATGAATAGTTTATTATTGAATAGTTTAACATTTCCAATAAGATCTCTAATATATCTGTGTAAAAAACAGGGATATAGTGATGCCATCTTGTCCTACTACATTACCAAAAACCTGAAATAGAAGTGAAATAAATTTTTCTACATGAAAGAGATAAGCAAAGATCCCATTTGTTTATGTGTTTTTTAACATGTGTACATAAAAATATACATGGTAGTCTTATCCCAGGGATGTCCTCTTTCTTTCTTAAAGCAAATCTCTGGAAAGTCCAGGACAGAGGTAGTTGAAGCAACAGCTGCAAGTTACTGATTAGATCCATGACTGGCCAAGCCATACATAAAACAAAATGAATGAGCCTAGGAAATTCCATCTGAAATTACATTTTGAGTTTAGTGCTAGAGTTAGAAAAATAGTTCTCAAGACCCCGACAGACATCAGAATCCTGTAGTGATGCATTATTTATTAAGGCCCCCACACAGACCTAAGGAATCAGGATCTCTGAGAATGGGGAAGTACCCTTGGTGATTCTGATGCTCATCACAGTTGCAGGGCAACTAGGTTAGAGGAAGCAAAATCTGAGGTTAGCAGGTTACTACACTTACATGTGAGAATATGAGTTTTACAGACTAAAGGCATCTGTGTTCAGCACTTGCAAATCAGAATTTGACTTCTCATGAAGAAATAATGACCCTTCCAAAAATAAGCCTGAAGAGAAAAGAAATGATCTTTGGTAGAGGAAATGGGTAATGTGAGGGCTATAGAGCCCTAAAATACAGCCCCAGAGTCCTTACAAGCCTAGAGGGGCCACCTGGGTCATACAAGAATAAAGCAACCTGGAATAAGAGACTACTGAAAGAGGGGGGGCAAAGGAGCAACCATTGCTGAGCCCCAGGGGAACAGGGGCCATGTGGTATGGGAGCCCAGAGCTTCCATTTTTCAAGTGAAAGCAAAATCCCCCAACACTTAGATGGTGGTGACTAATACTAAAAATAAATAAATGCACATGTGCATATACACATACACGCTTTATCTGCAGGCTAACAAGACTGCCTGTGGGCAGCATAGGCCCAGGGTTTTTTTGTATTGTTTTTTATTTGACAAATAAAAAATTGTATATATTTATGGTATGTAACATGATGTCTTGAATTGTGGACATATTTTGGAAGATAATTAGCTAAACTGAGCTAATTAACATTGGGCATTCCTTCACATATTTATTCATTTTCTTTTTTTGTGTGTGAGGAGAACACTTAAAATCTACTCTTAGTAATTTTCAAGTATACAATACATTGTTATTAGCTATAGACATCAAGTTGTACACTAGATCTCTTGAACTTATTCCTCCTAACTGAAATTTTGTATCTTTTTGTATCCTTTGACCAGTATCTCCCTAACTCTCCCAACTTTGCCCCCTACCAGCCTCTGGTAACCACTATTCTACTCTTTACTTTTATAGATTCGAATCTTTTAGATTCCACATATAAGTGAGATCATGCAGTATTTGTCTTTCTGTGAGTATAGGCCTAATTTTTAAAATCAAGCCTAAATCCTTACAGACATTCATGTGAAAAACAACCACCACCACCAGTTAATTAGGACCAATGATCTCTTTGTGAGAATGGCTAAAAACCAAAGCTAAATCCTCAGCAGAAAACAAGAGCCTTCACCCGCATACTCTGACTTCCTCTCACTCTCTTCTTCAAGATCTCTGCCCTCACAAATAAAAAGTATTCACATTTCTCACATCTTATATTTTTATAGCCTCACAAAACACAGAGGTGAATAGAAACACAATGCTGCCTGACTTCATCGAAGGACAGGCTGTCATTAATGAATCCAATGTCAAATTGTCAAATTTACTCTAATTTTGCCTGTTTATCCCAGTCCATGCCTTAACACAACCTACAGTAAGCTTGCTCATTTTGCTGGGCTGAGTATATCTGCTGATTGAATTTGTAGTCAGATTTGCTAATTTACAAGGCTGGCCTTGCTCTAAAGACATAATTTTTTGTTTGTTTGTTTTCTTTTTAGATGGAGTCTTACTCTGTCGCCCAGCCTGGAGTGCAGTGGCATGATCTTGGCTCACTGCAACTTCCGCCTCATGGGTTCCAGCAATTCTCCTGCCCCAACCTCCCGAGTAGCTGAGATGACAGGCATGCCACCACACCCAGCTTAACTTGTGTATTTTCAATAGAGTCGAGTTTTCACCATGTTGGCCAGGCTGGTCTCAAACTCCTAATCTCAATTGATCCATGATCCACACACCTTGGCCTTCCAAAGTGCTGAGTGACAAGTGTGAGTCACCCGCCCAGCCTAAAGGTATAATCTTATACTAAATTCACTATCATTTCTACTTAGTGGGACTCAGGCAAGTTGTCCTATATAACTACGATTGCTGTTTCTAAATGCCTAAAGATGGGGTGACTGGGCTGTACAACAGTTTATTTCAAATCAAGAAAGCAGTTCTGATCAAAGGGAAGAACCACCTCATTTCCTTCCGGGGAAGGTGAAGTTACCAATCTTACAAAAGTCAACTTCTCTCTGATTTGGGCTTTACTACTCACACTGTCACTTCAAAGACAATAAAGGTAGGCAAGTGGACTGAAGATTTGTTCCTGCTTGAGACTGAATTGAAGATATTTAATTGGTGTTAGAAGTCTAACTATATAAAAAGCTAAAGACTTTTTTTAAAGCAAGGATTTTCCAGAAAATAAAGGGGATTTATTAGTTAAATGTTATTTTTCCACTTTTATGAATACATATATAGCAAAAACAAAACTATACACTAAGGTTCTTACAGTGTTGTACCCTATAAGGAAGTACAAGGTACAACATATAATATTATGTTGCTTTTTATCAAGTTTTAAATTGTCTTATTTTATGATTTTTCATCATAAGTACTACAATTTTCATATGTAAGTTCTATGAGTAATTTTTGGGTAACAAGAAAAAGTCATAAATATATATACACACACACACATATATATACACACACACATATATACACACACACATACATATACACACACACACATATATATATCAGTACCTTTAAGAAATGCTTTTTTCTAATAGTAAATTATAAAAATAAGTAATAAATAAATTAAAAAGTAATAAAAATTATAGTAATCCCAGCTCATTTAATAAATGCTCTCTCTATAATGTATCCAATAAAAAACACAAGATAAAAATTATGCAGAAATAGAAAAAGGTTTGTGTAACATTCAAAGGAACAAAAAGCAGACTATATATAGCTCAAATTAAACATGCAATTATGTATATGTGTAGACAAGGCTAGGAATTTATAAGTCAAATCAAAATTCCTTACATTAGTTGGGTGAGATAAAGTATAAATGTAGTTTTTAAATATTTGCTTTTTGTTTTACATTGTCTGGTCATTTTTTCTACATTTACCTATTTAAAAAGAAGAAACGGATGGGTTCACTGTCCTAAATTTGGTTTCAAGTTGCTTTTTGTCAATTTCAAGTTTTAAGTGGTGTTATTTCATTTTTCACCATAAGTCATTAGTCTTTAGTCCCTATTACAAAACATGTGCTCACCAAGGGACTTTTGGGGCCTAAGATAATTCGCCAAAAGCAATTAACTTCCTAGGGGCTTTCAAGTGGGGGGATTTCCTTACTTAGGTTTCAGACCATCTCTTAACAAACAGTTATTCTCTCAAACTGGCAGTTTACTCTGGTAATTTGGCACCCCTAAAGCATTCTAGTAGCCTTCAAAGAGGTTCCTTTAAAACATTGTCACTTCTTCTATGTGTTAATTTGAGAGTATTCAGAAGGAAATTACTTGTACAGTGTCTCAAAGACCTTACTCAGAGACAAGGTCTAAATTCCAGATCTTCTTTGCCTCTAATTATTTTATCTTTTCCCCTCTCTAAAGTCAGTGCAAGAAAATTTTTTTTTTCCTAAATTAAAGTCTAATTTGCCACTAAGGGTGGTAACTGTATTTCAGGCACGAACATTAGAGGATTTTTCATTAGCCTAACTGTAGCTGGTAGTGGGGGTGATGCCATTTATCAATTTAATTTTTGCTTGCAAACCTTGCCATCATTTATAAATTTGGGTTTTTCCATCCTGGTTGCTAATGTCTTAATTCACATTTATTATTTTATTGTATTTATAAGACTTCTCAAGTCCTTTGCGATGTAAGTACGGCCCATTAAAAATGAAAATAAATAGCCCAATTTATGTTCATCAGGTTGGCTTAAGAAAAATTATTAAATTACAAATTAAACTACAAAAATGATTAAATAGTCCGTTTTATGTTCGTTGGGTTGGTTTAAGAAAAATGATTAAATTACAAATTAAATAACTTTCTTTATTTTCCCCACAAAACTATTCTGTATGACTACTTGTAAATATACAGCTTTATTTTCCAAAGGCCCTCTCCCTTCCTTTGACCATAAGATAACCATTCTAAAAAATGTAAAGGAGATAAAACTGGCCGTCCAGTGATTGCCTGGCCAATGTCCTAAATAATGCAAGACAAAACCTGTTGGGGCCCAATTAAATAAAAATCCATGGACTCTCAGAGGCTTCGGAATTCAAATGAGCCTCATGGATCCACATCCCTTCGATTAGGCATCTGCAAGCTGGCATTTCTGAGTGAGGGACTTTCCAAAACAGGCTGCTCAAGTTTCTTGGCCAATAACAGGGTCATGCACAATTAAAAAAAAAAAAAAAAAAAGCAAGCACAGCTATTTCTCAAACAAATTTGTAAAATAAGTTTGACTCTTTTTCTGTCTCCTTTAGAAATTTGCCAATATTTTGGGATTTCGAAATTTGTTATTGTTAAGTGTCGAAGTGAAAACACTGAGAAATAGGAAAGAGAAAACTAATACCAGGAAGGTTGAGAGAAGGAAAGAGAAAGAGAATCAAAAGGGGTTAAGGATGAGGATATTTGTTGACTGTAGTTATCATCAGAGTCAGAGGACTAGGGAAAGAGGGGAAAAGCAGAAAACAGCTCCCCACCCATCTACGTCCAGCCCATTAATAGAATTTAAAATTTGCTTCTGTATTCCAAGTAATTAGCATTTTGCATCCATTTTATTTATTGCTACTACTAAGAAAGCACTAACTGTGAAGGCATAAAAGCAAACATTTTCTGGAGACACATGAGGTGACACAAGAGTGTCGAAACTTCTTTAAGGATAAAGGCCTGATGTTAGGCATGTCCCGAGTGCAAAACCAATTTCTGTGTAACTAAATTTAAAAGAGTTCTATTAAAGGGGATAAATGGAAGATATACCGCAAAACGTAAAAAATGATTACTTAGGTGATAGGGTTATGTCTGATTTTTGTATTTGACTCATCTGCATTTATAAATTTTATTTAATAAGCCTTAATTTCCTAGGCCATATATCATATACAAATATTATAAATTACACCTAACTTATAGGTATTATAATATGTATATATACATAAATGTATGTGTATTTATATATGCGTGTGTGTGTGTGTCTGTATTCTTTCAGAAAAGCAAAGTTTTCTTCGGGCTTTAAACACACGCAGCCTCTGGTAAAGGTGCTATTGGTACAAAAGTTCAACAAGCATAGCTCCAAGCTTTGGCAATTTTCTTACACTTTGCTAATACTGCTGTCCATGAACTAAGAGATTTTCAAAGCAGCCAACATTGCATTAGTGCAATGGTTAATAACAAGGGAGAGAAGAGTGTGGTCTGAGATTGTATAAATGGTTTCTCAATCTTGAATCATAAATTTTCTCCAAGGAAGTTTCTAAAGAAGCCCAAATAGTGCACATTATATCTGAAAGGAACAGGAGGATTTTTTTTTTTTTTCTAATCATAAAATGGACCCAGACATCTCAGCCTTTTGGTGTAATCTGGATATCAGTAATCTGGATATCAGATGCAATCAGGGAACAGCCTGAGTTTTGGAGTTAGATCTGAGTTCAATCCCATATCTGCCATTTACTAGCTGTGTGATCTTGGTTGAATTACTGAAGCTCTCTGAACCTCATTTCGCCATCTGTAAAGTGGGGATGTGGTCATCTTCCCTACTACATGGCTCTCCTGAGAATCCACGGAGAGCACATTTGTAAACATTTCTCTTGCTATGCTTGGCACTTTGTTGGGGCAAAAAAAAAAAAAAAAAAAAATTCCATGGACTCTCAGAGGCTCCGGTACTCCAATGAGCCTCCTGGATCCACGTCTCTTCGTTCAGCCATCCGCAAGCTGGCATTTCTGAGCGAGGGACTTTTCAAAACAGGCTACTCAAGTTTCCTGGCCAATAATAGGCGCCAGGTTCTGTGTGGTGGGAATGGGTACCACCCCAGCAGGAGACCAGGCAGAAACTACCATGGGAGTGCAAGCTAAGAAAGGGCAAAAGAAGAAAGAGAAGGGCAGAAAAACAAAACAAAATGAAACCACTCAGGCAGCGACTTACAGTGTTAAGGAGAGAATTCCCGGAAGGGAGACGACAGTTTCTTTCTCTGTATGACAATAAAAAAAGGTAAACAAGCCTCCAGAAGCTCATTCAGCCCCCATATAACTTTTCCGAGAAAGAAACGGTGCCGTTCTTCCGAGCCCTCCGGTTTAACCACTGCTTCGGGGCTGATTTATTTCCTAAGTCTGAGAACTGCCAGAAAATGAGCAATATCTGTTCTGAAGGCTGCAGGCTCTCTCCCCGCCCCCGCGGGGCGGCGCGCGCTCACCCACCAGCGCCGCAGCGGACCTTTGCTTGGCTTGTCAGGGCTTGTCCAGGAGTTCCGCTCCTCTCTCCAACCGGGGTCCTCCTTCAGGGACCCAGTGGTCTCCGAGGAGTGCCGGAACTGCCCCGCCTGCCCCGCGGGGTCAGCACTTTGCATCAAGTCCCTAGAAAAGCGAGTCCTCCAGCGTTCTGAGCACCTGGGCCCGAGAAAAGATCCCAACAGCCCCCGGGAGCCAGTCTCCAACGCCTCCCGCAGCAGCCCGCCGCTCCCAGGTGCCCGCGTGCGCCGCTGCCGCAGCAATCCCGCACGCGTCCCGCGCCCACCCCACTTTGCCTATCTCCGGGACTAAGACCGAGTAAGCCTCCACCCGGGCAGGAGAGGGCTCACCAGAGGTAGGAGGGTCCAGGTGCCCAGCATGGTTGTTGAGCAATCCTCCGAAGTGAAAGAGCCTCCCCAATTCCGCGCTGAGCGGGTCCACCAACCGCGGGAGAAGCGGCAGCTCCGCCTGGGCAGCCAGGGCTGGCCTCAGGGTGTGTTCCGTGCCAGTGCCCGCCCCTGGCGCTCCAGCCAAGTCACTCGTAAACCGCTTCCCTCACTCCCCAGAAGCGTCTTTGAACACCTGTGTGTCACTCTTGCGCGAGATCAGAGACGAGCTCACGAAAAGCCCCCGTGGTCAGGAGGATGGGAAGGAAGCCTCGCTGGGGAACGCCCGGGTTGGGGAGGGCTCCACTGATTCAGCAACTTGGCCTGCGCGCGGATGGGGAGGGGGAGAAGTCAGGGTGAGGAAGGAGTCAGGGTTTGTTGCACAAATGGGCATTCCCCGTCCCGGGGCGTTCCTGCAGTGGCTGGCAAGCTCACTTCAGGTGAGGACCTCGAGAGCCTGCCTGCTGACCTTTCTAAAGACTTCCGCTGCAGTTCAACCTGGGAAGTTGAGGACGTCTTGAAGGAGAAAGCAGCTCAGAGTGCACAGGTCCTGCCTGGGTGCACAACCTTGGCTAATAGCTGGAGTCAGTCAGAGGAAGACTTGCGGGGCATTTGACTGAGCTGTCCATGTTGTGGCTGCAACAGAGGCTCACAGACGTTCCTGCAATGGACAGGTCGCCATATGAAAAAGTACAGATATTGCGCCATAGGGCTCTGAAAAGGGAGGGCCCCTTTTTATTTCTCAAGAGGAAAACAAAGCTAACAACTTAAGGCAGATTGCACAGCCCCAGCTATATTAAACATTCAGAATTACTTCCTGTCCTTCGTTACTCATTATTTCCTGGCCAGTTTTCTTTAAAGAAAAAAAAAAAACAACTTCTAATTCTTTCGTGCTCTGGTGAACACTGTTCAAAGTTACTATTCTTTTGGAACAGTAGATAGCTCTTAGGTAGTTTTGCATGAATTTTACAGAAGGTATGTTTGGATAATACCATCATTACTGAACCTGAATTTGGACACACTGAAGGTTTCAGTATTCCTTTGGCATCATCCACCAAGCTGTGCACCTCACTCTGGCGCCTCTCTCCCTTCCCAGTTAGATTCAACCCATTAGTAACACATTAATAACCCTTTGCTTGGCTCACTGTTCATCCTTCAGGCTTCCTCTTAGTTGACATTTTCTTCTGGAGCCTGTTCGGGCCCTCAAATCTAGGTTAGGTTACCCTCCTGAGTGCTTTCCATCATCCTGTGTTTTGCATCTGTCACTGCACTTACCAGCAGTCTTGTAGGTGTTGACTAGTTTGTCTCTGTTCCACCCTTCAGTAGACTGTTAGTGCCATGAGGAAGACCCTGGGTGTGCCAGCCTTGTGCACACAGTCTGAGCATCTAATAGACACAGAAAGAAGTGGGACAGGGAGGATGGTATATGGGCATTCTCTGTATTATCTTTGCAACTTTTCTGAAATCCCAAAACTATTCCAAAATAAAAAGTTCATTTAAATGAAAAATGTAAAAAGAAAGAAGGAAAAGAGGTGGGAAGGAAGAAAAGGAGAGGTAAGGGAAGAAGGAATGGAAGGAGGGAAGAGAGAAAAAAGGGGAAAGGACAATTGACAAAATCAGTATCTCTTGAATGTGAATTATAAGCCAGAAACTCGCATATGTGGATCTTCCTTACTTAATACTTATCATTATAGCGCAGTGAGGTGAGTGATTATTAAACTTACTTTACAAATAAAAAAAAAGTAGCCAAAAAAAGCTTCAGCAACATTGGCAACGTTGGTTAGTTAATAAACAGCAGAGTCAGGAATTAAACTTGGTTATTCTTGCTTCCAAGGTCCTGCTCTTTCTATGCCATACCCCCTTCCCCTTCCTCCTACCCTTGTACATCTAATTATCCTCAAGTTCAAGGAGATAGGAATAGGTGCTGTGTGGGGAGAAATATGTTTCATGGTCAAATAATCTTAGAAAATTCTGGGTTAATTTAATTTGAAAACTTTCTTAATCCAAAACTTCTCAGGGCCTTTAACATGCTAATATTAAAGGGTGGGGTAATTATGTATACTGTTCCCCAAACTTCTTTGTCTATGGAACTCTTTGAAGAATCTATTGAATGAACACCTAATAAATGCTGGTGTTTCTGGGGAAAACAGTTTGGGCATCTCTAAAGGTTATTTTTATTTTGCCAGCATACTCCTGAGAGTCCTTCAAGGGCAAAGTAATAAAATCTTAATAATAGAATTTCAGGTACTCTACCAGATGTTGGAGATATTTTGGACAATCATCCTTTTTCAAACCATACCATATAAGTTAAAGCTTGTTTCTTGTATTCAAAAGATATCCTGGTTTCTGAACATTCTGAATAACATTTAAACAAATATCTGACTATGTAATAAACTGAAAGAGTTAAGATTAAAAAACAAACAAACAAACAAAAAACTTCTACATCTTTTTACCACTAAGACTTTTGTTATTTTCCCCTTTGGACCTAATATTTTAAAAATGTTGTCAACCAAATTGTTTTTACTAAATAGCAACAAGTTGATTTTAATAACTCCCAACTATAGTGTATATCCATGACTGTTTATCCTGCCTTTCTCCTTCTTCTTCCTCCTGGTAATAGTACTTCCAAGCTGTCTTTACAAAAACTGTCCCTCTCCCCTTTTCTTAACTATTTGATGTGAATGGTTCTTTTAGTCAGGGTTCTCTAGAGAAACAGAACCAAGAGAATGAATAGATAGAAAGATAGATAGATAGGAGCTGGCTCACATGATGGTAGAGGCTGGCAAGTCCAAAACTTTAGCATTGGCCAACAGGCTGGAGACCCATGAAAAAGTTACAGTTCAAGTCCAAAGGCAGTCTGTTGGCATAATTCTCACTCTCTCAGCGGAAGTCAGTCTTTTTTTTTTTTTTTAAGTCTTCAACTAATTGGATAAGGACTGTTGACATTATAGAAGGCAAATGTTTTACTCAGAGTTTAAAGATGTAAATGTTAATCCCATCCAAAACACAGCTTTACAGAAACATCTAAGATAGTGTTTGACTAAATAGCTGAGTGCCATGGGCTAGCTAATTTGATACATAAAATTAACCATCACAGTGGCATTGGTACCAATCCCAGGGCTTGGGTATACACGTAGGTGGAGGGAGGTAGTAGGTGGGAAATATGACTTGGCTTAAGTCAGTCAGCACATCGCATTCAGTTGGAGTAGATTTTGGGACCGTTACTGGAAACACTGGGACACAAACCCTTTATTTTTCACTGGATTTGAAGTAGAAATATGTGAGATGTGAAACTGATGTGGTTGGTTGTGAAGGGAGCTTGTGGTCCTGCCAGAGCTGAAAACAGTCAGCTTATGCTGAGAGGAAACCACACTGAGAGGAAACCATGCTGAAAGATCAAGGTTGGTAGAGTCATCCAAGTTCTGGGTGCATTTGGTTCTGAAATTGAACTCTGGACACCCCCCCC
>NW_012099810.1:58825-59920 GCF_000951045.1 Mandrillus leucophaeus
GGGATGTGGTCATCTTCCCTACTACATGGCTCTCCTGAGAATCCACGGAGAGCACATTTGTAAACATTTCTCTTGCTATGCTTGGCACTTTGTTGGGGCCAAAAAAAAAAAAAAAAAAAAATTCCATGGACTCTCAGAGGCTCCGGTACTCCAATGAGCCTCCTGGATCCACGTCTCTTCGTTCAGCCATCCGCAAGCTGGCATTTCTGAGCGAGGGACTTTTCAAAACAGGCTACTCAAGTTTCCTGGCCAATAATAGGCGCCAGGTTCTGTGTGGTGGGAATGGGTACCACCCCAGCAGGAGACCAGGCAGAAACTACCATGGGAGTGCAAGCTAAGAAAGGGCAAAAGAAGAAAGAGAAGGGCAGAAAAACAAAACAAAATGAAACCACTCAGGCAGCGACTTACAGTGTTAAGGAGAGAATTCCCGGAAGGGAGACGACAGTTTCTTTCTCTGTATGACAATAAAAAAAGGTAAACAAGCCTCCAGAAGCTCATTCAGCCCCCATATAACTTTTCCGAGAAAGAAACGGTGCCGTTCTTCCGAGCCCTCCGGTTTAACCACTGCTTCGGGGCTGATTTATTTCCTAAGTCTGAGAACTGCCAGAAAATGAGCAATATCTGTTCTGAAGGCTGCAGGCTCTCTCCCCGCCCCCGCGGGGCGGCGCGCGCTCACCCACCAGCGCCGCAGCGGACCTTTGGCTTGGCTTGTCAGGGCTTGTCCAGGAGTTCCGCTCCTCTCTCCAACCGGGGTCCTCCTTCAGGGACCCAGTGGTCTCCGAGGAGTGCCGGAACTGCCCCGCCTGCCCCGCGGGGTCAGCACTTTGCATCAAGTCCCTAGAAAAGCGAGTCCTCCAGCGTTCTGAGCACCTGGGCCCGAGAAAAGATCCCAACAGCCCCCGGGAGCCAGTCTCCAACGCCTCCCGCAGCAGCCCGCCGCTCCCAGGTGCCCGCGTGCGCCGCTGCCGCAGCAATCCCGCACGCGTCCCGCGCCCACCCGACTTTGCCTATCTCCGGGACTAAGACCGAGTAAGCCTCCACCCGGGCAGGAGAGGGCTCACCAGAGGTAGGAGGGTCCAGGTGCCCAGCATGGTT
>NW_012099810.1:61890-72475 GCF_000951045.1 Mandrillus leucophaeus
CCTACCCAGTTACCCAACTCTACAAATTCTTAGTTTTTGCTTAAGCTAGATTCTTACAACTAAAAAAATCTTAACTGATAAATTATCAGAACTTTGATCTGTATAATAATTCTTTTGTTATGAAAGTTAATTGTTACAAATTAGCTACTCTAGTTTCAAGCTCAAGTGAAGATAATTGCATAAACAATCCTGTAGACGGCTGAGTATCTAGGGACATTACTTCTCCTACCAAAGAATTTTTCTGTCACTAGAGGGCGTCAGAGCCCACAGCAGCCAAGTGACACAATCTATTGATAATTGTTTCTACCAATTAACAGAAATGTGTATGGGTTCTTGGGAAAGGAATAGAGAGGAGGGAGATCTTAGATTTGGATAGGTAATCTGTGAATCTAATCATATAGACATTTTCACTTCCCAGAGAACATATTCTTTCCTACAGGATTAAAGAAATGACATATGCAAAGCACCTAGTACACACAATAAATCTAATTTTTACTTTTACATTGCTTTTCCTAAATGAAGTGCCTTCACAAGACAAATTGATAATTTGGGGTCACAGTTCAGATGGAAAAAAAAGTAAGTTAAATGGCTTGCAACCACTTTTCCTGAACTACTTCCTTCCTCCACTACTTCCTTCCTATACTTCTTCCTTCCTGCACTACTTCCTTCCTGTACCACTTCCTTCCTTCACTACTTCCTTCCTACACTACTTCCTTCCTGTGCTACTTCCTTTCTATACTACTTCCATGCTCACATTCCTGAAGGCTAGGGCAGCACAGGTCTAGTAAAAGTGTCCTAAAGCCTAACTGACCAGGGCTGGAAAGCTTGGCCACCAAGATATGGAGCAAATTATTAAGTCTCCTAATTTTTCCCACTATGAAAACTGGTATACGAACCTACCTGTTGAGCAATGGCTGAAAAATGCAATGCAGTAAAGAATGTTTAGACTGTGGCAACTAAGAAGCAGAGAGCAATTGGGTTAGTAGGGTGAAAACATCTGTTCTGTGGACCCTGGCTTCTTAATCCAATTGAGTACCCCTCCCCTGACATTTTTGCATATGGTGGTCCCCTGAAAACACAGATATTCTGTGAAACCAAACATGAGAAGCATGCCTACCCCATGGGTGTTAAGAACTGACACAAGGAAAGATAGGGACCACTTTTCAAGAGGTGTTGATTTGGGGGCAGATAAAATTTAATCCTGAGTGGGCTTAGCTTAAGGCAATGTTTCTTCAACTTCAGTCTATTTTGCCATTTCTGTAGTCTACTTGTATATACTAAATATATATTTAACTAATATGTATTTTTAAATCAACTTATTTTGTTCCCTAAGTCATTTTGTTTTTAAAATAAAACATTACATTATAACCATAAATGGAAAATCAGCATTCCTTGCCAAAAATAGAAGGTATCCATAAAAATAAATATGCCACTATTGAAACAAAATATTTGCCTACATGCCAATAAAAATTGTTTCCCAAACTACTAGTGGCAAGGGCAAATCAACACAATATTGAACCAGTTTGCAAACACTGTGGGATATCTTGTGTTTTCATAGAGCAAATAGATGCATTTAATACTTAGAACTTAAATGCAGAATCACATTTGGTGCTAGTGTCGTTTGCCACTTGACATATGACACTAGTGTGCTACTATCATTTAAGGCCCTTCATGGATGTGAGGTGTAACCCATTCCTACTCACTCTTAATAGATTCTGACCTATACAGGCAGAAAAGTAGTGTGAGAGACACCTCTGGGACCATAAGATCAACACCTCCCACTTCAGACTCTTCTCTACAACAGCCCTAGGAGACTATGCCAGCCTTAGCTTGACTCCTTCCAGCACTGGCTCCTACTATTTCTCAAGGCAATTTATTACATATCAGAACACTTTGCAGTGGTTAGAAATTCTCCCGATGTTATAACTTCCTATAGTTTGACAAGTGTTTGCTCAACATCCACTATACAAAGAACACTACTTATAAACAGAACCAGAATAGCTCCTTGTAAAAGGAATGATAGTAACCCTCCCGTCACCTGACGTAGGAAGAGGCATTTTACCGTCTGAAAACTCCCCACAAACTCTACACAAACCTGCCTCTAAAGAGTTTTTTGTCCAGGCAACAAGGATATCTAGGCAGCCTGACTCTCTGATCACAGTAAACTGAGGGAGAAATTGAGGCCTTTACCAGGCTTTGCACTGAGGAAAGACACTAAGCAGGCATTCCTCCACCTGGCTTTGACATCCTCTTAGAATTTTCAAGTCATTCAATGGGTTGATCAAAGTTCTTCCTGAAATTTCCTCAAATTTATTTTTATTTAAGTCAAGTAAATCAAATAAATGTTGAGAAGAATGGTTTAAAGGGACAGATATTTAAAAATAAACAAAAATAAGATATCAGTAATATCTAATGTTTACATAATGTCCAGAACACTTGTGTGTGTGTGTGGTTTTTGTTTGTTTGCTTGTTTTGGCATACCTGTTAACTTATCTGAACCTTACAACTCCCCATAAAGCAGATACTGTTACCATCCTATTTTATAGAAAAGAAACTGTTTTATAGAAAAGAAACTGTTACCATCCTATTTTACAGAAAAGAAACTTGGAATGACTTGCCCAAAGTCACACAGTTACTAAGTGACAGAGGTGAACTTCCAAAGCCTGTGCTGAATCCACTTCCTCTTCAATTACCTCAGTGGCCTTATCATCAAGATGTGAACTCCCTAAGTAAGTACAAAGCTTTCTTGCTTTGTTGTTCTGTTGAACACATGGTTTCCGGTTGATTAACACCATACTCTTGTCATATTATTTTCTTAAATTCCGGGTCATATTGACCAAGATCATAATACAGTGAGCTAAGGGAACTCTTTCTTGCACTGAGGAAGTCTGTTAAGTAAGAATTTTTGCTGTTAATTTTCACTCCTCTATCTAAGAATCATAGCTCACGTAGCCATGCAAATTGGATTGAAATAAAGATAATCTAATTAAGATAGTGTGGCCATAACTCCACACTCTAACTCAGTGCATTTCAACCTCAATATGGATATAAACTACCTGTCAATATTATTAAGATTAATATTCTGATTTGGTAGGTCTAAGAAGCGTGAGGTTATAAATTTCTCATCAGCTCCCATGTGATGTTGATGCCACCTTCTGGAAAGGACACATGAAGTAGCAAGAGTCTTTGCTCAGGGAAACCACCCGTCAGTTCAGTTGTTTACCTCAAACAGATAAGGACAAACCAACCCCACTTTTACCACTTTGGCCAGTTTTATTATTATTACAGCACTTCTTTAGTGGTAGTAGATGGGAAATGTGGGGAAATCAACAAATTCAATAATCTCATTATAAACATATTTGTATCCAGTTTCAATTTAGCTTTATATTATACTACTTAGGCCGAATTTTTTCTTAGCAGAAACAAGTCTTACTTGACCACATAAATACATTTTCCTATCAAGAAAAAAAAAAACAAAAAAAACTTAGTTCATTTTCAAAGACACTGAGCTTTTATTTCTGTGAACAGCAAGAAAACTGGCTAGAAGCCTGCTGAATTCCTCAGCCAATCAGGATAATGTGACCATAAATGTCCATGAATTTCCCCCCTCAGTGAATCTCTGCCTTTTTTATTTCTGTCGTGGGACATGTATTTTACAGTTCTGTACCACATATTCTGCCTTTTATGTCTTACTTTCCTCTTAAAAAAAAAAAATTAAGCTCGGTAAGATCTCTCATCCAATAATCCATTGTCTTTTATGTTAAAAGCTGTTCACTTCATACACATACAACTTTTAATTGCTTCTTAATGATAATACCTCTCCATTTAGATCACTTAATATGAGCTGGGTACCATTTAGTGGGTTTTATAAATATGATTTCATTCAATGCTCATAAAAATCTTGGGAGGTAGGTCTTCTTATTGTGTGCATGATATAGGTGAAACAATCATAGGCCCAAGCGCTTAAGGATCTTGCAGTAATCACCCAACCAGTAAGCAGTAGAGCTGGGATTTGAACCAAAGCAATTGCTTCTCACATATAACATACTGCCTTCTTGAGCCAACACATACCAGTTAATCGAGCATTCACTATGTGTTAGACCCTTTTATATATATTAACTTATCTAATTCTCATACTCACACCTATAGGGAAAGAATAACTTTCCTGATTCACATAAAGAGGTAACTCGATCAAGTTCATGTGTCAAGTAAAGCTACCTTCTGGATTTGCCTGACTCTAAAGCCTGGGCTCTTTGCACAGTATCATGATAATTCCTATCTTTATAGTGAATGGGACGGTTTGCCTCATTGCTGTTTTTCATAGAAAGCCCATCTGAAACCTTTACATACCCAGCATAGACTGAAACACGTAGTTTCTGGAACTGGGACTAAATTACTTCGCCCAACTTTTTATCCACCGTTTCCCCCATCCAGCCACTCTCTCACTCCCCACAGTGTTCCCTTCCCAGGACATGATGCATCTCCCACCCTGCCCACCCCACTGCCTGTGGCACCGTTAACAAAGCAGCTGTTGGATTGAATTGGGAACTGTCCCCTTTTTGACCTTGGTTTTTCACCTGTCCTAGGATCACACCTCTTCAATTTGCCTTCCTTTCCATGGATACTAGTCTAGACCTCACCCAAAATGAAATTTACTATCAACTTTTCCTGGTGTGAATATAATTAAAAAGTATAAATCACAATGATGGAAGATAAAGCAATGGCCAGTTCTTTTAAAAAAAAGAAAAAGTCATTTCTCTCTTAACCCCATGGTTAATAAGTAGCTAATATTTATCAAGGGTTTAACTGCACTGGAAAAGTGCTTTATGCATACAATGTCTCATGTGATTCTCACATAATCTTAACATCTAATATTATCCTCATTTTACAGATTAAGAAAAATAGGTTGGGTGAGTTTAAGTAATTTGCACACAGCTAGTATGTGGCAGAGCTTGGGTTAGGACACAGGTCTGGAGGCTCCAAACTGAACATCCGGTGGTCTGGCCCCGCTCTCTCTTGGATGTTGCTGGGCCTGCCCTTTGCTTGTGCTGACTTCCTCGCAGTTGGCCTCCCCATGCCCTGTTCCTACTCTGTCATTCAAACATCCCATCTGGAAGGACCCTCTTCCTCCATAGTCCAAATCCCACTTTTCATATTAGGCAAAACCAAAGCCTCCTCTGACTCACTTTATCCCTTTGTGACCTTTCCAAATTTAGAACTTTCTCAGCACTTTTGAGGAGGGAGTGAAACTGATTTGGCATTTGGAGTCTGGGAAAATTATCTCTCTCTTTTTAAATTTACACATCAGATAAATCCAGATGCATTTGGAATTGAGCTATTCCATTCTTTCTTATTGCATTGTAACTGTACTTGACTTTATATGGCTTGAGTCTCATTCCTAATCAGAATGCAACTTGCTCCAGAGGGGGGACATATTGGTCACTTTCTTTGAATGGAGGCTTTGAGCTTAAGTCTAAGATCCCAACAATTTTCCTTAACTAAACGAATACTTATGAGTACCTACTTTGTACCATGGACTGTGTTAGGCATCAGGGAATAGCAGTAGGCAGGATAAGAACATTCCTTGCCTTCCTGGACTCTACAGATTACTGGGAATGACAAATTAGATTAATTATAAGCATCAGGCCTGGCCTCTCTTTGCCTGTGAAATGCATCTCTCTTTTGACTCACCAGACACCACAGTTCTGGCTCTCATTTATCCCTGGCTGTTGCTTCCGTGCCACCTTCACTGTGGTTATGTTCAGTGTCCTGATGCTTCCTAAAGTGCTCTCCTCAGTCCTCAGGTCTCCTAGCTTCAAAGATGGCCTGAAGTGCCAACCATCGCCTCTTCCCAGATGCTCTTCAAATCTACACCTCATGCCCTGACTTCTTAGTTTTACATTTAAAGTGCATTATGTTTAATTTCTGCTCATGTTCCACTCACCACCTTGAATTCTTATCGTGCCTAAAACTCAACTATTTCATTTCTATCCAGACCAGAAGGGTGAGAAAAGTAGAAGTGGTGAACAAAACTTAAAAATTAATAAATGAAATAAAATTTCCAGTGGAAAGAAGTCCACTTTATCTTTCGGCTCATCTGGCCATCTTCTGAAACTACAGACTTTGCAAATTCGCTCTGCCTTTTTCTGCATCTGTCAAGCTCCATAAATAGCTTGGAAGCTCTTTGAATGTAAGAACTATATCTTCTATTATTCCATTTTGCCAGGATCTACCCCAAAGCCTTCGTAGGTGCTTTACACACGTGTGAGGAGGTGTGTGGTGAGGACACAGGCACTAGAAATGACTTTTGCTGTTGCTCTCTCGATCCTCCTGGCGTTTGATTAGAGAGTCAGGACTAAACACATGGCTAGCAAATTATACAGTCAAGCACATGTAACTTTTTCTGATTGAATTGAGTTTGGATTTTGTCCTGATTTTTGATAGAAGGATCAAAACCATAGCATCTATGCTGTCCTCACCCCATCTCTCAGGATGTATAGACTTGTTAAGGAAAAACAACGTCATCAATAACAATTAAAGAGAGGGACAGTGAGAGAGAACAGCCCTAGTTTGAGACTCACATTCTCTTTCCCCATACTTCATGAGGGTTATTGCTGCCTATGCTTATTACTGTTTAAAATAATCCCAAGATGAGTAGCCTGCATTTTAAGGGTTCTTGACAATTATTTGGCCAGACTCTCGTCTCTCCCGAATGCTGGCATCTTCTGCTTGTGAACATCTCTCTTTGAAGGCAGCAAGAATCTGGTCTGTGGTAAGTCACAAGCCTTCCCTTCCTAGGAGCCAAGGCTGGCAAGGCACCCTGCTGCAGAGCCAGGAAACCCACTGACCCCATTTTTTTTACTGCATTTTTACCTCAGCGCTCACTTTCTTCCCTCCCTTATCTCTTCTCCCCAGACCCGTACACTTACACACAACTTCATAACCCATTATAACTTAAAGCTTAGTAGAAGCTAAAGAATCTATGCTTTTAACTGTACTTAATTTTTATCCATTTTTTCAGTGTTTCAGGCAGTGGACAGTGTTTCTAAACATAAAAAGGTTTTCTGAGCTTTCAGTTTTCTGATTTGTAAAACAAATGTTAACAGAATAAACTTTATATGCTTATTAGGAGAATTAAAGGAGGTTAATTCATAGAAAAGATGCTATGCAGTGCCAGAAACAGTAAATTCTCCATGAATATTAATTCCTATTAATAATAATAATAGAGGAGAGATCAAATTCAAGGACAGAAAGAATAAGGAAGGTTGCTTTTAATAGCTTCAGGTATTATAGAAGGCTTTTTGGAGAAATTACTGTTAGACGTGGAACAATTTAGCAAGAATTTGTAGAAGAGAGGACTCATTTTAATAAACTCCCCCTCTCTAGGTGACCCAGACACCTAGACATCTTCGGTTCCCTGAAGTAGAGTGAGCTGGAGCCCACGAGTAGGCCCATCTCTCAGCATGAGCCTGACTGGTTGTCACTTCTTCCTGTTGAGATTGGCTTTCAATAGAACAGAATCTTTTCTCTCTCTTACCATTTTCTGACAGGTCAGAGCAAGGGTGATGAAAGCCCGAGCAGATTAGCAGAGTACAACAAATTTACTCACAGTTATGTTTTCTCAACTTCACCCACTTATGTGAAAAGAACAGTCAAGAGCTTATTTTAGATTTTTTAACAATTCAGTCCACACAAGCGTTAATTCATTAGATGTCAAAAGAGCAGAAAATAAGCTTCTCCTTTGGGATATGTAGGTATACATTTTACTTCGAATCTAAAGGAATCTGGGGAATGTGGGCAAAAATTACCCCCACCAGATATAAGGATCTCAAGCACAATGCAACTTCTCTACAAACATCAGCATTGGTTTGAACCTCTAAGAAGTTCTAATAATATTTAATGAAAGAATTATTTTATTCAATTTTCAAACTTGAACTCTACCCAACACCTGGAACTTTACATTTGGTTTTATTTAGTAAAAATATTTTCAAGAAATGCTGTTCAACACTTTATTTCTATCATAGCTTCTTAATTATGAATACAATTGTGTTAATTTAAAATTATAATCAGTCTCAATACTTGGCATATATTTTAAAATAACACAATATCACTGAATTACTGCTCATTATGTTCAGGGTACGTTAGAGATATATTAGTCATTTTCAATTTAGTGGAGAGGAAGTGGGTTTTTGCTGTAAAACTACAAAATTTTAGGGTCAAAACACTTGAATTAGTTCAGTACAATGGAAGGACTTTTCAAATGTAATTAATGTACTGATTTTCTCCATTCTGCATAATCCTCATAATGAACTAATATATTTTCCTTGGCCATATCAATCCTTTTGTTAGAGACTAAATAGTTTCCCCTTGTTTACTCTGGCATTTGTGATAATATCGATATATTAATTATATGTTATCCATTACCCCAAGCTTGTCCAACCCATGGCCCGTGGGCCACATGCAGCCCAGGATGGCTTTGAATACAGCCCAACACAAATTCGCAAACTTTCTTAAAACATTATGAGATTTTTGGCGATTTGGTTTTTTTTTTTTTTTTTTAGCTCACCAGCTGTAGTTAGTGTTAGCATATTTTATGTGTGGCCCAAGACAATTCTTAGTCTTCCAATGTGGTCCAGGGAAGCTAAAAGATTGGACACCCCTGTACTATGCATTATATTATCACTATAATTAATTGATAATAGAAATTATGGTTGGGTCTTAATCTGGATGCGGCATAAGATTCAGTGGCTGGGTCATTTGATCTTACCTCAAACTTGAGAGAGACATCAGATTTTGGTGACAATTAATTTGTCAGTCAAATGAAGAGGGACAAAATGAGGCTTCTATTAATCTCACTGCATAGCATTATGGTATAATACAATAAGAGTAGTACTATATCCTAACAGTGCACTAAAAACTCCCCAAATCTAAGCGTAGAGGACAGATTCAATGGAGATGAGCCTCAAAAGCTCAAGTCACCAAGGCACCTCCTGCTCTGTCAAGTATCTCCTAGTTTGTGGCCTTACTTTAATTCTTGAATATTTATTAAGAGGCCACTATGTGCCAGGCACTGTTTTATGACCTGGAGGTGCAGCATTGACCAACATTGAAAAAAAAAAAATCCTACTCCCTTGGAACTTACGATCCAGTGGAAAAGTAGTCAGGGCCCCATTTTCCTAAGCCCAGAGCCCACACATTTATTTGCTAATAGCTCCCTTTGCCCTCAATGCCCCTTCCTATACCCTCTCTCCTGCTCCACCTGATTCTTTACATATTGGAGCACTGGGAAAGCAGGAATGACAGGAAAATTTTTATTATGTCTAGTCAGTAATAAGAAAAAAACAAACACTTTCAGTACTTTCAGTTTTTAAAAAGTATGACATTACTATTTTCCTTCTGAACTAATTTTTCTGCATGGAGCTAATACCTCATTCAAATGCACATGCTGCTCTGTACACGGTTTCTTCCACCTCTAATTTATCTCCTTCCTTTTGTATAAATTTAGCAATCTTTTCTTCACAAACCTTAAAATAGCCAAGTGTTCAAAGATTTGAAAAATGTAGAGGCAGTGTCATTGTCTGCTCTTGCTTGAGAGTTTTTTTTTTTTAATCGTTGACAGCATTCTGGTTCCACTTTCACTTCAGTTGGTAATTTAATGTGATACTAAAACAACCTGTAATAACAGTTAAATGCATGGAGCATGAACTACATGCTAGAAATTACAATAAACATTTGCATCATCTAATTGAATTCCCAAAATAACCTTATTATTTTCCTCACTTTAAAGATGCCTTTTGAGAGGTGAAGTAAATGACCCAAAGTCACAAAGTCAGCAAGTGGCTGATCTGTATAGTATTACAGTGGATCTAGGATTTAGGAGTTAGAGCTCTGTATAGTACTATAATGATCTCCGTTCATCTAACTGCAGGGCCACATTCCACATATTTTTTGGCCCCACAACATTAGAGTATTAATCAGGTTCCCAAAAATGCTTCATAATTAATGTGAAAGAGATTTATTTTGCCAAACAAAGTCTTAAGTGAACTATGCCAAAGTCAATGATCTGGTGGAATTCACAGAAATGTTTTTATTACTTAATAACCAGTAACTAGCCAGGCATGGTGGCTCATGCCTATAATCTCAGCACTTTGGGAAACTGAGATCGGAGGATAGCTTGAGGCCAGGAGTTCAATATCAGCCTCTGCAATATAGCCCAGGCTGTTTCTATCAAAATAAATTTTAATCTTGTTTCTATTAAAATAAATAAATACATAAATAAATAAAGAGCTGATCTCATTGGCTGCAAGAGGAATTCATTTTTTAAAAGGCCACCAACTTAGATCAATATCCCTGATGAACATCGATGCAAAAATCCTCAATAAAATACTGGCAAACTGAATCCAGCAGGACATCAAAAAGCTTATCCACCATGATCAAGTGGGCTTCATCCCTGGGATGCAAGGCTGGTTCAACATACACAAATCAATAAATGTAATCCAGCATATAAACAGAACCAAAGACAAAAACCACATGATTATCTCAATAGATGCAGAAAAGGCCTTTAACAAAATTCAACAGCCCTTCA
>NW_012099810.1:74436-83563 GCF_000951045.1 Mandrillus leucophaeus
AACATGGCACATGTATACATATGTAACAAACCTGCACGTTGTGCACATGTACCCTAGAACTTAAAGTATATTTTAAAAAAAAAAAGACCATCAACATTTAATAAATTGCATTCTGTGGCAATTGCTTTTTCATATTTTCCAACTATTGGGTAGGAATTTAGTTTCAATATCACTTTTAGTAAATAAAGTACCAATTTAAAGTGCAAAATCTTTCGACATCTATTTTGGGGAAAATGTCAAGAACATTTTTCTATTTGTCATCGGTTCACTAAATTGAGTCCTTAAGAACCTGATTTTTTTTTTTTTTTTCCACCAAAGACTCAAGCCAAATGAAATTCCACCGACTTTAGTCAGGGTATATTTCTGGGTTCTCTCAATGTCTAGGTTAGTCCTAGTTTTAAAATTTAAGAATTTAAAGCTCTGGAGACATGTATTTATGTAAATACATAGAACAGGGGCAGGGCACAGAGGCTCATGTCTGTAATCCCAGCACATTGAGAGGCCCAGGCGGGTGGATCACCAGAAGTCAGGAGTTTGAGACCAGCCTGGCCAACAGGGTAAAATCCCATCTCTACTAAAAATACAAAAATTAGCTGGGCGTGGTGGTGCATGCCTGTAGTCCCAGCTACTCAGGAGGCTGAGGCACAAGAATCACTTGAACCTGGGAGGTGGAGCTTGCAGTGAGCTGAGATTGTGCCACTGCACTCCAGCCTGGGCAATAGAGCGAGACTCTGTCTCAAAACAAAAACAAAAACAAAAACACACAAGACATAGAGGTAAATATTTATGTACGTAAATATATATACCTGTTAATATTTGGCCTGGCAGAAACTAGTTTGCTAGATTATTTTTTGGGAAAAGACTGGTTCAGTAGCGGAAATGAATATGGGTGTTAATCAAATGTCTGTAAATTAATGAGGGCCCTTTGAGGTTAGTTCAGCTTAAGCATTTTGAATCTGAAGAATGAATGGTCTATGTTAAAGATGCTTTTGGGGAATGGGGAGTGGTGGCAAGCACAACACTGCATCCCAAACAGAGCCAAGGTGACAGGGTACCTGGCCTCACTTCCATGAGTACTTGAGAAATTGATAATCAAGATGAAACAACGTGTTTTTCTTTAGACAGGAAAGGCAAAGATAATGGCTAACAAGAAAGAGTGTGTTTCATTGGGAACTCTATGAAAGGATTTCACAATTTTTCCCCTGGTAACTCTGGGATTACCTAATCACCTTCTCCATTCCACTTCTTGTCTCTCTCAGAGCTGTTCAGATGGTGATGATGACCTAGAAATCCCCAAGAGTGTGAATACATTTGGTCCATAGCCAATTTTCAGGGGCTCTGTCTTCAAAGCAGTGCCAGAAATTATCCCAACAAGGAATTTCTGACTCTATGGGTCACAAAAAAGAAAGGGAGGGTGGGAGGTTTGGGAGGCAAGACCCAGGAAAAATTAAAATAGAAAAATAAAACATAGAAGTTAAAATTATTTTTTGAAAGACTAAGTACTGACAAGGTTAGCTTTTAAAATAAAACAACTACAAACTCCATATGGTTTCAATTTTGCTTTAGTATTCTGCAATGCTTCTTTTCAATAGATTGACCCGACATATAAACACATACACATACACAAACACAATCTTTGTATTTGCCATCGAAAACACCTAGTATCCTACAAAATTACCTGTAAGAGTCTCAGTTAAGTAGGCACTGGAAAAACAATCAGAATCAGATTAAAAGATAAATGGGGTCTCACTTTGATAGCACATATTGTTAACTAGAAACAACGCAGAGAATATTAAAGTAAAAATCATCCCATTGTATGAGGCTTATAATATACATTATAGCAGGATGAACAGGGATAAAATCGATTTATACATTTGTAAGGTTATAGTAATTTCCATGAAGTAGATGGTGAGTATTTAAGGATGTATATTGTAATCCCTAGAGCAACTTTGTAAAAATAATGCCAAAAGATACAGTTAAAAAGCTAATAGATAAGTTACAGTGAAATTTAGAAAAAAATTTAAACAGTATAAAAGAAGGCAGGAGAGAAGAAAGAGAACAACAAAAAAGGCAACAAATAAAAATAGATCAAAGAACAGTAAATCTAAATCAAACGATATCAAATATTACATTAAATATTAACAGACTAAAAATAAAAGATCATTTTTTCCCTTAAACTCCCTGTTCTCAAAACTCCTGTGACATCAATTACTATTACAAATAACAATTGCCAATCCCTTAATTTCCTGCTGCCTGAAGAGCAGACAATACAATCCTCTCCCGTGAATCGTTAGCAATGAAGGACTTTGTTTCATTTCATTTTAAATGGCCAGTTAATAAGTAGTCCCTGGCTGGGCGCGGTGGCTCACACCTGTAATCTCAGCACTTGGGGAGAATGAGGCCGGTGGATCACAAGGTCAAGAGATCGAGACTATCCTGGCCAACATGGTGAAACCCTGTCTCTACTAAAAATACAAAAATTAACTGGGCATGGAGGGGCAAGCCTGTAGCCCAGCTCCTCAGGAGGCTGAAGCAGGAGAATTGCTTGAACCCAGGAGGCAGAGGTTGCAGTGAGCTGAGATCAAGCCACTGCACTCCAGCCTGGTGACAGAGCAAGACTCCATCTAGAAAAAAAAAAAGGAGTCCCCTTGGACAGCAGCCTTCTAGCGCTTCAGAAACTATAAATTTGGCTTAAATAAACTGTTAGGCAAACTGTAGCTCTGCTCACCATCAGAGCATCACCCTCTGAACACCAATTCCTGGCTGCTTTCTAGGGGGAAAATATGCAGGAGGGACAAAAAGAGGGATATTGCACAAATTACTAAAGCCATTACATGCTATGACTCCTATTTGTACTATAGTCTTACTTTTACAAATGTCCTATTAATTACAAAAAGATAGCAACAAAAAAGAGCAGCAAAAGAACTCTTAAAGTGGTTGGCATTATGACTTTTATTATAAGAAAAAAAGGCAAAATCCAAATCATCTGAAAAAAAGGAAGGAGTTAGTCAAATGACAAAATCTGGATCTAAACCTGTATCAGATGGGATTTGAGGAAATATGTCTGCCACTCATTCTTAGCTTATTCTGTTTACCCAAACACTCAGATCCTAACTTGAATTTAAGTGGGCCAAAGACTGCAACAGAATCAGATGGCTCCATGCCATTGACACCCTTTACAAAACATACTGCATGAAGTTTTCTCATATTGTGCCTGTGTTTGTCCTTAGCTGTACTTATTTTATCAAGTTAACTCTTTGAGGATGGAAAACAGATACATCACCTGTTACTTCACACACTTGGAGATGAGATACCCATTCAAGTGGCAGAAGTTGTGAACTTTAGGAAAAGTGAGGTCAAGAAAAGTATCTGTCTTTTCCAGCTCAGATGCTCGGCACAAACCTTTTCTGCCCAAATCTACAGTTGGCTAAGCATTGCTTGAAAATCAGACTCCATTATTCGGGAAAATGTCTATTATTTGTGCCCTCTATAGATCGTGACAGGAGAAGACAAGGTTTGTCTTTACGTTTTAGTATTAATTTATTTATTGCCTTTGGGCAGAGGAATCCGAATGCCAGACATGAGCTCCGACATTCTTTTTGTTAGTTTTTGGATGTATAAATATTAAATGGGGAATTTTAATGCTATGCAAACTGTCTAATTTATGTACTATCTAAAATGCAATTTTAGTATCCTGGTCTAATGTCCTTCTTCCTACCTCCTAACATTCACTACCTCTCTGAGTTGTGAGTAGCTAGAATCAGACCTATTCACATAGTCTCAGCACTGCTAACTGCAGGGGCCTAAGCTCCTATGAAGCTGGATAACAGTGAAATGGAAGTCAGAAAAGTGCACAGCAATTTGCTGCATTCAAAAGGAACTCAGTGAAGAGGACAGACAATCAGGTCAATAAGACTTTACTGGAATTTCTGGGTGGTTTTGGAAGGTGGAATACAAGGCAGAGATTGAAGAGATGTTTCTTGGGATGGAAACATCCCAAGACCTACTTAAACAGGGTAGTGACTTTGCCTATGAGTAGAAAAAAGTTGGTAGGTGCCTTGATCCAGGTACAGCAAAACCTTTCTTTAGGTATCATATCCTGAATTTTAACATTAAGTATAAGGGATTTATGGACTGCCTGAATATATTAGAAACATTGTTCTGTCTTTATAAACCCATCTAAATTCATTTTTCTTTCCAGTTATCGGTGTGATTACATCTGAGGTCTGCCATGAGCATACATTTTCCAAAAAGTGTTTATTTTATGAAGAGTTAGAGGCATTCATTCATTCATTCATTCATTCATTCATTCAACATAAAGGCCTTGGCAGAGTTTACAATTAAACAACATCCTCTCAAGAGATATTTATCGAGCCCCTCCTATCCCCTAGGCACTGTGCTAGATACGGGGATACAATGGTGAACAATCAGAGTCCCTGCCCTAGGCTGGTGAGGAAGATGTATACGAAGGAAATAATTGTATCAAATGTATTACTACAAACTACAATAAGTACTATGAAGGAAAGATAGAGTGCTATTAACGTATATGAAAAGATACAATTGGGAGGATGGTATGGTGGTCAGAGGAGGCTTCTTTCCTTGAGAAACTGGTTATCCCAGAGTGCCAGAAACAATTTGAGTAGGAGTAAACCAGCCAAAAAACAGTGATGCTTTTTTGGTTGATGCTGTGAACATAAAACTGATTTAAAAAAAATAGTCTGCTTGAAAAATGATCATGACAGATGGAGCCTAAAACTCTGAAAGTCTCCTTTGCACAACAGAGACTATGCCAATGGGGGCACGCTTTCTTTGGATTTATAGGCTTTTTCAAATGGAGACATCAAAAGCAGAGTGACCATTCAGCCTTACAAGCATGAATTTGGGCACAGCTGATGCCCTAAGGCATAGCAGAACGTGAAAATACTTCTTCCAAAGATTTTTTTTTTTTATGGAAAAAATTGATACTAAAGACCTTTTTCGGGAAAGGAAAGAAATGGCAAGATAATTTGGACATTACAAAAATCTATGCTGATCCTATGGAAATAATAATGTGCTCCAATTTCCCCCATTCTCACTGCTTAGGATTATACTTCTTGCCTCAATATAATCAATAATAATCAAGATCCTACTTATAAAAGTATTATAAAATAATACTTGTCTTAAATATTATTTAATGAGAGAGAGAGAGAAAAAAAAAAAAACCCACGAAGTTGTAATACAACCCAGAAAACAGCTTTCCAAACCCTTCCTTCTTATTTAGGAGGATCTTCTACCTAAACACATTTTTCTTCTCTGTGTAGTATTGCGGGGCAGAGGATAGGGGGGAGACATCAAATAATGTAATGTTTTATGAATACCAAACCTACACAAAGTTCTGAAAGAGAAACTTTTCCAAGTCTAGGAGATCCTCCACATCTACTTTCCAAGAAGAAGGCTTTAAAAGGGGTAAGTAATGTATAAGAGACCTGCATAATCTCCTTAACATGCACACATTATGTTACTAGAAAAGAGGACAGAAATGCCTATATCAACAGCTGCCCAGAACATTTTTAGCAGAGCGTCATTCCAGGCCAGCCAGCGAGAATTAAGGCGGAAAAGCCTTTCAGTGATTCAGAAGCTGCCTTCCCTTATAAAGTCAAGGTTCTCTGGAGTGGTATTTTGACTACTTTTGGAGGAGGGATTGCCTACATCCACTTCTCTAAAGAAGCCAGAATTTTCTCTTCCTCTCTACCAAAAAAGTACTCTACCGACAAATATGTGTGCAAAATGCAGGCCGTGCCTGCATTCTTTCAGGTCAGCAGAGCGCCCGTGTTACCAACATTCACAGCTGGTTTTGGGATAAAGTTATTGTCATGGATTCAGGAAAACAAACATGGTTTTAATTGTTCCATTATGAGTTTTAAACCCAAGATGATCAAAAACCCTGCATATAGATTTGTCCAGCTCCCATCGCTGAAAGGAATCACCTGTATTACATATCCTGGCTACAAAATAAGAGCATTCATTAAATGCGTAGCTAGGACCACTCCAAACATAATTAGGTGTCTGGTTAGTTAAATGTTCTGGATAAATGAGGATGTCTATACCTAACATTTATGAGTTATCAGTTTTTAAGTATTTAAATACAAATTGAATATGCAAAACACAAGTTAAATACAAATAACTGCAAACACAGAAACTGCTGAATTGAATAGTTTGTTTCTGCAGAAGTGTGAAGACCATGACAACACACCTTAAGGTCACAAGCAGAAGACTCCAATTTCTGTTATATGTTACAGAAAAAAAAAAAAGGAGTTTTATCTGGTTACTATAGTTGCTTGATTTCTGGATAAGCCATGAACGTTCAGTATGATAGTCATACTAACAAACTCTTGAGATATCATTCATGTAAAATTCAAATTCGTATGTATTTCAAGTAGTTTCTCCAGAGGAAGAAAGGAAACAGCTTTGCCAACTATTTTCCTGTTTTAAATTTAGTGATGATTGAAATGAGTTCAGGTGTGTGAGCCATCAGTGCTTCTGAACCTACTGATGTAATTCACAGAGATTCAGCCCATTTTCCTTGTATTGGCCTTTACCAGACACGGCTTACAGTAACAAAATCATGAAACAAAATATTCTGTTTTATACGTTCATCTTCTGTCTTTGAAAGTCAAGAAACAAGTGCTATGATACCTGATTTGGTTAGTGTTTGAAGGTTGCCAAGCTGTGTTGCATTTAATAATTTGGGCTTAGGTAATGTGGATTGTCATAAAATGCATGTAAGCGTGAGACAGTGCTGAGTAATAGAATATTGAAAGCCAGTATTCCACTGTATTTTCCCATCTGTCCCCATCACCACCTGATGAAGAAGGTGTTACATCCTTATTATTTTATAGTTGAAAAAACCAAGGTGAGATGATAGATGATTTGCCAAGGGACTCAAAATAAATTGTTGAAAACTGGGATCTGAATCCAACCTACCTCCAGAGTCCATACTCTTGCCCCTACCTGACGATGCCTTTTATCATAGATAATAAGAGTCGTGTCCTGTTCCAACTATCTCAAATTCCAATCAGGTTTAAAGAAGTAGGAGCTCTTCAGTATAAAATTACCCTATAGGGTCTCAATTTTGTTGGAAAAGGAAGTGAATGCTTTGAATTCCAAGTTGCAGCTTTTAAAATTCTTGACGCATCCAAAGATATCTCAAGGGTCTCTTCCTGTTCACTTTCTTTTCTAGGGGCTAAAGTATGTCTGATGCTAAAATAAGTGTTGTGTAAACTCCCAGGCTGATCTTGGCACACAGCCTGCCCTCTCGGCGCTGTTCAAGCCATGTTGTTCTTTATGGGATCTTCTCACTCAAGCCTCAGGATCTCCTAACGGTATCCTAAGCTTCCAGTGCTTCCCATGTCACTCTGGACAACAAGGATTTAAACACCACCTGACACCTGATATTTGCCCTAATTAATCCAACTTTGAGTGACAACTGATAATCTGATTGGCACTTTGTAGTTTTCAAAACATTTGAGCAGGTTATGTCTTTGACCTGCTCAGGAGCCCTGAAAAGTGGTGGCTGGCAAGTGCCATCGTCATTTTGCAGATGAGGAAACTGATATGCAGGTGATTGGCCAAACACAGACAGTCAGTAGGTAAGGAGGCCCTGGTTCCCGGGACACAATTTTAGGCACTCTATCTAAGTCATGCTTTCCTTTTGTGAAACTATCAACCTCTTCTGCTTATTACCTCACAGACACCACAGATAAATAGAAGAGTTTATACTGCCTATTTATATTTTCAAATTCAGTATTCAATCAGAAATTATTAGAGGTAGACAGGATATTAAAATAATAGGCCCACACACTTACAGATTACAAAACAAGGGCCAAAGGGCTTAGTGAACTCTTCAAAGCTACACAGTCAGAGGCAGGGCCTAAAATAGAATGGAGATCCACAGTCCTGTCCAATCCACTTCCCTGTCTATAAATCTGCTCTCCATTCTGTTCTCTGAGGATATAAGCCTGGGATCCTATAATGTAACAAGAAAAAGCTATGATAATATTGATGAAGATCATTCCTCACTATTGTTCTGTACCTTCAAGAGTTCAATATCACACTCCCTTGTTACCCTCTGTCCAAGTGCTTCTGTGTGGTTCTTGTTTAAATGCAGATCTCTTTATTTCTTTCTTTTGCCTGATTGTCCTGGCCAGAACTTCCAACACTATGTTGAATAGGAGTGGTGAAAGAGGGCATTCCTGTCTTGTGCCAGTTTCCAAAGGGAATGCTTCCAGCTTTTGCCCATTCAGTATGATATTGGCTGTGGGTTTGTCATAAATAGCTCTTATTATTTTGAGGTACGTTCCATCAATACCAAATTTATTGAGAGTTTTTAGCATGAAGGGGTATTGAATTTTGTCAAAGGCCTTTTCTGCATCCATTGAGATAATCAGGTGGTTTTTGTCTTTGGCTCTGTTTATAGGCTGGATTATGTTTATTGATTTGCATATGTTGAACCACCCTTGCATCCCAGGGATGAAGCCCACTTGATCATGGTGGATAAGCTTTTTGATGTGCTGCTGAATCCGGTTTGCCAGTATTTTATTGAGGATTTTTGCATCAATATTCATCAGGGATATTGGTCTAAAATTCTCTTTTTTTGTTGTGTCTCTGCCAGGCTTTGGTATCAGGATGATGCTGGTCTCATAAAACGAGTTAGGGAGGATTCCCTCTTGATAGGAATAGTTTAAGAAGGAATGGTACCAGCTCCTCTTTTTACCTCTGGTAGAATTCGGCTGTAAATCCGTCTGGTCCTGGACTTTAGGAAAACAGGAAGTCAAATTGTCCCTGTTGGCAGATGACATGATTGTATATTTAGAAAACCCCATCGTCTCAGCCCAAAATCTCCTTAAGCTAATAAGCAACTTCTGCAAAGTCTCAGGATACAAAATTAATGTGCAAAAATCACAAGTATTCTTATACACCAATAACAGACAAACAGAGAGACAAATCGTGAGTGAACTCCCATTCACAATTGCTTCAAAGACAATAAAATACCGAGGAATCCAACTTACAAGGGATGTGAAGGACCTCTTCAAGGAGAACTACAAACCACTGCTCAACGAAATAAAAGAGGACACAAACAAATGGAAGA
>NW_012099810.1:85353-145955 GCF_000951045.1 Mandrillus leucophaeus
ACATGTATACATATGTAACAAACCTGTACGTTGTGCACATGTACCCTAGAACTTAAAGTATAATAAAAAATTTTTTAAATAAAATAAAATTCTGAAACAGACAAAAATAGTAGTCACCTGGGGCTAGGTGAAGAAGGGGATGCAAGGGTCAAAATAATTGTAGAGTTGATAGAACAAGATTAAAAAGATAAATGTTTATTGCTTAGCTTACTACAAAAAGTAACCAATAAAGGAATTATAACCTTTTGGAAGGCGGGGATAGAGAAGCCTATCATGAGAGCAGGAAGTCTAGTGGATAAGGTCCAACACTGATAAGCAGGAAATGGTGGCAAACCCATGTCAGGTGCAAAATACAGAAAGTCATAACCACCAGAAGAAAAGACCAGAAGGGCTAGAAGCAGCTGTCTCTGAGGATCAGGACTGGGGAAGGGAGGGAGGAGGCAACAGGATTGCTTTGCATCCTAACCCCTCTGTTATTTTTTATTAACTATACCATTTTTATTTATTATGTGCATGTATTATTTTACCAAACATTAAAAACTACATTTAAAACAACTGTGCATGGTGCGTGAGTACCAATACTGTAAACCACATACAAATAAATTCACACAAAAAAACAAATGCAGATCTCTAGGCCCCATCCCACAGAGCCTGGCTCAGGTGAGTCCCAGGAATGTATTAGGACTATTACTTTCAATGGCAAAAACCGTGATTACTTTTGCACCAACCTAATAAATGTTAACAAATTGCCCAAGTGATTCTGATGACTATGGTTCTGTAAATTCAGGCCATGCTTTAGGAAACTCTGCCCTAACTCACTATTTTCAAGGACTGGAGTGGAAAAAACATTGGTGTACCTCATTTAAGGAATATTTATTTTTGGCAGGGCTCTCTCAAAAGCTAGTCATTATAGTGATCAATAATTTGTTAAAAGCAAATCAGCCCAAACCAGCAGTGGATCATAAAGTTGACACTTCCATGGAGTCTGCTGTTTCTTTAGTAAGGGGCTCTTTGCTCAGCAATTCCTTGGAAAATCTGCGCCTTTCCAAAAAACCAGGGGGAAGCATGATGGTCACCCTTGGATCCTTTGCTTAATGACTTGACCTTGCAACTATGGTTCCACCTGCTTGCCTGAGGACCTCTGTTCTGTGCATTGGCTTTTGGTGGTCGATATGTTGATATACCTAATGTGTTTGACCTCCTAAAGCAAGTACACTAGGCAGCTGCATGCTGCTTAAGGAAAGTAGGGCAAGGTTTTTCTGTTGTAATAATCCTGAAATGTGCTAAAGAAAGTCTACAGCCAGAGAACATCCCTTTTCTTATGCATCTTATCTGTTCTTTCCTTAAAATAGATTAGGGAAACTTTCTGAAAATAACAACGTCTGAGATGGTCATTGCAGACAGCTCATTTAAGGTTTGGGGAAAATAGAAAGTTGTTTAACTAAATTCCTGAGTTTCTACTATATGCAGAAGGGCAGGGTGCCCTAAGGGAAAAATGAACACACTGGCTGCCTCCAAAAGTTTACAGCCTAGTGGTGAATATACTGCAAATGTGAGAGAATATAAGAGCTTACATCAAGTAAGTGTGCTGATGAAATCACTGGAGCGATTGGAGAATTCTCCCTGTGGAAAAAATGCATCTAAGAAGGTTTGCTGTAGATGAATTTTGAGTAGGCTTTTAAGATAAGGCAGAAACATGATCTGGCAGAAGAAGAAGAGGGAAGCTATCCCCAGCTCTGGAAATAGAATACACAAGGGCTGGACTACATGAATTTGTGTGTTGTGGGGAAGGAGGAAACTTAAGACACTAAAAATGTTTGTAAAGCTTGGAGTGAAAGCTGCCAAGGAGCAAAACAGGAGGGCAAAGGAAAAACAGGCGGGCAAAAGAAAGTTGCAAAGGAGCAGCAAAAAAGATGCCTCCTTTGAATGTTCATGCTTTCCTAATAGTTTAATTTGTATAGCTGCAGACAGGGAAAGAGACCAGTTGGTACAAGATATGTATACTATATGCTGAAGGGGTAGCTGAATATGTCACCCCAAAATATGCCTTTCTGGCATAAGGATTATTTTGAGCTGAAAGCAATCGAGAAGTAGATACAAAAAATCTCTCTGCCCTACCCCTATTTGCTTAAAAGCAGGACGTGCATTTACAAAGGTGTCCCTCCTTCCCTCTCTACCAAGAAGGACAAAGGTTGATCACCAGGGATGACCTTAGGCCCTTGCTTGCCTGAATATGGCAAGAGGAACAGACTTTACTATATAACCTTTTGTCTACCATTAGTTTCCCATGTACTTGTTTTCCCTCAATTTGCCACCCCTAGAAACTCAATATCCTTTCCCCTTGTCTTATCACTTCCCAACCAATCTGTTGTTCTTTGTTGACAATGCCATATAAAGCAGAGTTCTAAGTCACCTCTTGGAGAATTGCTCATTCCCTGGGTACTTCCCATATATATATATGAAGCCTATTTGTTAATAAACTTCTGTTTGCTCTTTTCTTTTTAATCTGCCTTTTTTTTGCAGGGGTTCCAGATAAGAATTCAGAAGAATAGACTGAGAATTATTTTTTCCTCCCATACAATGCAAAATAGATGAAACTAAACTAAAATATACTAAACTAAAGTAAATATGTGAAACTTAACTAAAATAAAAAATATAACAAAAAATAGAAATTATAAAATAAAGTAAAAGTAATATAAAAACGTATGAAACTAAACCAAAGTAAACTTAACTAAAATACATAGAACTAAACTTAGACAGGGCCTGTTAGGAAAAATAGGAATACAAAATTAGATGCCAAAGTAGGAAAGAGCCTTTTAGTTCTAGCTAAAAGATGATTAGAAACTGTAGCATTGTAATAAAGTGTGGACATGCAGAAAAAAAGAGAAGTTTAAGACAACCTGCCAGAATGTATAGCTAAACGGAGACTGTACATCCTGGTTCCTTGCAAGTCAAACACGGATATCAGTTTGATTACTCCAGAACCTACTTCTTTTTGGACCAAAATCATAATGCCCAAGCTTGTCAACTCACCTTCTTCACTAGCCTCCAATGAGAATGATATTTGTCTGCAGACAAAAATCAAATTCACCCTCCAGGGTCAGAGACGTGCCAACACTACAGTGATCTGAAAGTATTTGCTATTGGTTTAAATAGCTCCAGAGATCCAAGCATTGGTAAGCATTGCTGAAACTGCTTAACTTCCCAGAGTGACCTTTAGGAGAGGGACAAAAATATCTTGACTAAATAAAATAAGGTGAGTGCAAAAATTTAAAATTTTCATGAGATTCTAGTCATTCTTTTCCTAGTAAGTCAGACTTACTGTTTAATCCCTTACTCCTGAAGAGTAAGAAATAAACTACTTTATTCATCTTATTATCTATGTAATAAGTACTATACTTGGGGACATGGTAGGCATTAAATAAATGTAAGTTCCATTCCCCTCTGAGAATCTCTGGAAATAAATTTACACTAAGACATTAGTAGGCATTTGCTCCAAACCTATGATCCTCAAAAGCTTCCCAGAAAATTGGCATCCTGGAAATTTCCCCAGATTTTCGTATTGATATGGTTTGGCTGTGTCCCCACCCAAGTCTCATCTTGAATTGTAGTTCCCATAATGCCCACATCATGGAAGTGACCTGGTGGGAGGTAATTGAATCATGGGGGTGGGTCTTTCCTGAGCTGTTCTCCTGACAGTGAATAAGTCTCACGAGATCTGATGGTTTTATAAAGGGGCGTTCCCCTGCATACACTCTCTTGCCTGCTGCCATGTAAGAAGTCCCTTTGCTCTTCCTTTGCCTTCCACCATGATTGTGAGGCCTCCTCAGCCATGTGGAACTGTGAGTCCATTAAACCTCTTTCCTTTAAAAATTACCCAGTCTCAGGTATGTCTTTATTAGCAGCGTGAGAACAGAGTAATACACTTAACGAAGTTTATTCCACATCATGGTAATCACGTGCTGATAAAATGGTCATTTCTTTTTTAGACACTGAAATAGTGTGTGACAGTCTTATGTTAATACACTTGGGATATAACACCATCTGTGGTATTTGTCACCAAAGACAATTAGCCAAGAGCTTTTGTTACTACTTCCTTCCTAAGCGAAAGTTACAGAACCACATCTAAGAAGCTGATAACAAAGTAAGGCAGGAAGATACCTGTCTGAAATATTCTAACTGAGACTATCTCCTCTCATCAATGTCCTTGATGACATTTCATACTTTTGTTTTCTTGTTATTTAATTACCTATTGAAATACTGTAGGTTGGGGTGTCAGGGAGCACTGGAGCTGTGATTGGATTGGATGTTATTGTTGTTTGTAGATCAGAGTTTACAAACTGAAGACCCAAAAAAACATTGATTTAGCCTGTTGTCCTCTTTTTAAAATGTTAGCTAATTGCCATCATTTTAAATGAAGGGATTTTTGCATAAAAGTTACAATTTCTACCTTCTCATAAAAAGTGGAAGATCTGGCAACTCTGAACTAGCATTACAACACCAAATGGGGTTGAGTGGTGACCCATCCCTTGCAGGAGACCTAGGTCCTCTGTTTATCAGAAGTACCACTTGGCCTTTTCAGTTATCCCTGCCCCAATAGGCATCTGAATCTGTAAAACTTATCTTAGATTTTGGAATATAGATTACTGATGCATGGCAAAATATCATATAAAGGATGTACACACTTAGAGAAGTTAAGAAGTAGAAAGGCAAATCAATGCAGCCATAATAATCCTGTCATTTATATTTTCTAAGGCACCATCAGTAAACACTAAGGTTTGTGATTTTCATTGAATAATAAAGACTAGCGCCTTTTCACTGAAACCTAGCAAACACCATTTAAGAATAAGGACAAAGGAAAGATTGCATAGAATGTCAGAACTAGAAGAAAACTGAGAGATGAATTAGCACAAAGTCTTCATTTTTGGAAAGATTATTGAGATTCAGAGATGTAAAGATCTTGTCCTCTTTCATAATAGCATCTTCATGGCAAAGTCAGGACTGTGGATCTCCACACTGAGGGTCTCTCTCTTACTCTGTGGCTATTCTTGCCTAAATTATGTCTTCCTTGATGTGTATAAATCAGCCTTTAAGAAAAGCATCACACTCTTCTAACTGCACATTGCATATGTGTAACAGCTGACATTGATGAAGAAACAGAGATGAGCAGTGACATCCCAGACAGTTGGCATGGTGTCACTCATCCTATATCAACAGGATGGAAAGTGAAAGAATTGAAAGATCCTTAAAAGTCTCTTCACATTTTCTACATAGTACACAAACCTTTTCAACAATAGCCCTGAGGTCATCTTGCATCCACTTACTTAATTCAATAGACAAAACACTCACTATCCCATAAGGCAATCTGTCCTCTGTGCTGCTAGGTTGTTAGAAACTTTAACTTACGCTTCTAGGTGAAGGTGAAGGTGAAGGTGAAGGAAATCTATTTCTTTGTAGACATAACCCATGTGTGCTACTTATATTTTCACAGGGAACATGAAAGATGCTCACTTTTCTACCTCACATCGCTTCAGTGCATTAAGGCAGCCTTCGTGTCTCCTGGAAGTTGTCACTTCTGACGAAGCATTCCCAGTTACTCAGAGCTGCTACTGTGTGTGGCCAAGCTTCTGAACCTCCCACAATTCTCAACACACACTCCTTGAGTATTAAAATTGAACAATGCACTAATTAATGTTCTGAGAAACCAAGAGGTTGAGTCTCTAACTGTAGCTTTACCAAAGCCAAGCAGGGATCCAGAGAACAGAGACTTTCTGCGGCTTATAAACAGCAATAGTAAAACACTTTCCCCTTGGTAAGATAGCTTTGTTACTGGTTCAAGGAATCCACTAGTGACAAGTGAGTTTCTGAATCACCCTTTACACTATAAACTAACTCTGCTAACGACTTAGTGAATGTTTGTCATTGTTGTCAATAATGGTATTGTAGCTCTGAAGTGTCCTGTACATGCCAATGGGTCATGGTGGTCCTCTTCACATGGCCATATATATCCCAAGATCCTTTGGGCCACCAGTTGCCTAGTTCTCTACCTGATACTACTGATATTTTTTTCTTTTTTAGGGAATGCCTCTTGGTTGCTGTGATTTTGGTCCAAAGCACTATATGTATCCTTCTTGGTATGGCTTTTTTTCTCCTCCAATATGCTGGATTCCAACTCCAAAACACTCCTTGGTGGTAATATCAAAAATTCTATATTTATTCACTGTTTTGTGTTTAGATGAGCAGTGATCTGGTTTCTAGACTAAATAAGTAACTATCAGCTAGTCTTCACAGAAGTCTAGCAAATCCGACAGTTCACCATGTCATCCACACTCAGAGAATCAGGGTCAAACTGGATGTCATGTGGTTCTGCCTCCTTCAGCTATTTGTCTGAGTGATTCCCAAATTTTGTGATGAATAAGAATCATTGAGGATTGTATCAAAAATAGATTTTTATTTTGGATAATTTATATAAATACTCTGTCTTCAAGGGGGTGAAGTGTAACTCCCCGTTCTTTAAGTGTGTACTGTACTTGTAACTTCTATCCAAAGAGTATAGTATGGAAGATGCTGACAGAAAAATAATTTTACAGTAGAGAAACCTGGCAAACATTAGTCCAGTGATTAAGATGAACATCTACAGTGATAAGTCATCCTGGTAGCATCTTGTCTTGATATCAAGGGATGAGAATAGCAACTTACCTCTAGGGTTTTCTTCCCAAAAACATGTGATCTCAGTCCAATCATGAGAAAAACATCAGACAAATCCAAACTGAGAGACAGTTTACAAAACATCTGACCAATACTCCTCAAAACTGTCAAGGTCATTGAACATAAGAAAAGTCTGAGAAACTGTCATAGCTAAGAGGACATGGCTAAAGAGACTTGACTTAAATGCAATGTGGTATCCTTGAACAAAAAGGAACATTAAGTAAAAGTTGAGGAAATCGGAATGAATTCTGAAGATTCCTTAATAATGTGTAAATATCGGTTCATTAATTATGGAAAATGTACCACAGTAATGTGAGATGTTAATATTAAGGGAAACTAGGTGTAGGGTAAATGAGAACTCTCTGTACTATCTTCACAACTTTTCTATTCTAAGATGAAAAGTTTATTTTGGAAAATTGACTCTAGGGTCTTCTCCAGGGATTATAATTATAATTTAGGAGGTGTGTTTAAGGGGAAAGAGAGTCAGCTCTGCATATTATTAATATACTCTTCTGTTGATTCTGATGCAGTCAATTCATAGGCCATATTTTGGGATCCCTGGTCTATTCCGAAGGTTCTTATTCTTGGATACACATTAGACATCTGTGTCCCATCTAAGATGCTCTGATTTAATTGATCTAGTGTGTAGCCTCTGCACTGGGATTTTTTAAAGCCCCTTAGGCAATTTCAGTTGCAGCCAAATTTAAAACTTATTACTCCTGTGCTGTCCAATATGGAAGTCAGTAGCCATATGTGGCTATTCAAATTAAAATTTAATTAAGATTAAATAAAATTTAAAAATTCCTATAGACATTTCAATGATCAATAGTCATATGTATTGGACGGTGCTGATATTGAATTTTCCATCATTGCAGTAAGTTCTGTTAGACAACACTGGTCAATACCATTGGTATAAATGGCTGTTTGTGGTCCTCTTCAAAGGCTTCTGAAAGGAAGAGTCCCTATGAGTAATATACAAGACAGGCTGCTCTAATCATTGGTAATTATTCAAATAATCAATTTGTCCTGGATTTCCTGGGACTTTTTAAGGCACTGCAAGTCCCATATCCTACCTTCCCCGCCAGGACCAAGGAAACCCCTTGGGTACACCAGCAACCTTGGTCATCCTGTAGATTCAAGGTCTTTTGTGAAGGAGAGCTTCAATCAGTAGGAAGCTGGGGCAGTTTGGTCTAGTCAGCTTGAGAGAAAAGAGCTAATATTGGGTTCACTTGAACTAGCTGGTGCCAATATTGTCTTGTGTGCCCAGGCTTTCACGAGGCTGGGATGTTGAATAGTGAGGTCATCGGCTTTGGCTTGATGATTTAACCTCATGCTCCCTACCACCTTGGTGGAGCCTGACACACAGGCCACTACCCACACCTCTGTGCATGTGCTTGAACTCAATCTCTGGTGTCAGATGGGTCTGGGCTTGAATCCCTGCTCTACCACTTACCAGTTCCGGGGCCATGCAAGTTATTTGGCTTATTTGAGCCTCCATTTCCTCATCTGTAAATGGAAAAAATAGTATTCCTTATGGCTGCTCTGAAGATTAAATGAGTTTATGTATTTAGAGCAAATAGCTCATAGCATTGTCTGATAACTGTTAGTTGATTTATTTTTATTTGCCCTCTCTTCAGAACATCCTAGACTATTTGCTAAGCATTTTCTGCGCTTAATTCAGTTCAGTTCAAGAAACATTTACTGAATGTTCCAGGCTCTAGGAATGCAAAGATGAAATCAATTTAGTCTGCCTTCAAACACATTATAGTCTAGCATAAAAGTTGGACATATTATTATAGAACAATATAGTGAGTGCTATGAGAAAGGCAAACACAAAGTAGTATGGATAAATATAGGAGGCACCCTTAACCAAAATGAGTGGGGTAGAAGTGGGTAGGGAGTCACGTCTGTAATCCCAGCACTTTGGGAGGCCGAGGCAGGCAGATCATGAGGTCAGGAGTTCGAGATCAGCCTGGCCAAGATGGTGAAACCCTGTCTCTGCTAAAAATACAAAAATTAGCCAGGCATGGTGGCAGGCACCTGTAATTCCAGCTACTCGGGAGGCTGAGGCAGGAGCATTGCTTCAACCCAGGAGGTGGTGGTTGCAGTGAGCCGAGATTGCACCACTGCACTCCAGCCTGGGTGACAGAGCAAGACTCCAGCTCAAAAAAAAAAAAAAAAAAAAAAAGGAAGTGAGTAGGGAGGGCTTCCTAGGGGAAGGGGACACTTAAACTGAGTTTAGGAGGATATGTAGAGTATGCTAAAAGAAGAGATGGTATTAGGAAAGGAGTTAGAGGAGTGAATGGGGGAAATATTGTTTCAGGCAGAGGATCAGCATGAGCAGAGGTCCTCAGTTATGAGCTTGTCTGACTTGTTAATGGGAAAGTCCATTGTTCCATATCACCGGGGCAATGTTGGCACATATGAGTTCTGAGTTGGAGTAGATAAGGTAGGAGAGGCAGGAAAAAATGTAAGTGCAATTGACAAAGGAAAAATAGGTATTATCCTTCTTTTCCAGGAATTTAAAACATATTTTAAAGCTCTCTGTTCTTCATGGTTAAACCTAATTTCTCAAGTTATCTTTGGTGACAAAGAGAATGTCAGAAGTTGTTCTGTTTCCCAAATCTAACAGGTGCTATTCTGCAATCTGACATGTAATTTTGTTCTTTCATAAACAAAAATAAAATACAGTAAAGCTCTTGAAAGTGCCTTGTGAATCTTATAAATGCATTACATTATCTAGACACTCTGAAAAGCATAAAGGAGGGATACAAGTTTATTCCACTTTCCTAGTTGGCCATTACAGGATTATGGGCCTGTAGCTTTACAGTTTTCTGATCCCTTTCCTAAGATAAGACTTATGTACCATGTCTTAAGTGTCTGCTATGATCTTAATATGTCTCCCAAAATTCATGTATTGGAAACTTAAACCCTAGGGCAACAGTGTTGGGAGATGAGGCCTAATGGAAGGTGTTTAATTGATAAGAGCTCCACCTCCATGAACAGATTAATGCCACTATAAATAGGACTTGTGGGAGCAGGTCCATCCCTTTCTTCCACCATGGGATGGGACATCAAGAAGGCCCTCACCAGATGCTGGCTCCTTGATCTTGGACTTCCCAGCTTCCAGAAATGTGAGGAATAAATTTCATTTTTAAATAAACTATCCAGTCTCAGCTATTTAGTTACAGCAGAATAAACAGTCTAAGGTAGTGTTTATTAAGTGTAGTAAGTACATCTGATGCTAACACCATTGGTAGAAATACTTTTTGGAAACTGAGAAACTGGTATAAATGCCTTGATATGTAATGGCAAACACATTGAGTGGTGAGATGGGAGTATGTAATAAGTAGGATAATGAACCCTTCCCGCAAGATGTTCAACTACTAATCCCCTAAACCTGAGGATATGTTACCTTACACACAAAATGGTGACTTTGCAGATATGATTAAATCAAACTCTTAAAATGGGAAGATTACAATGAACTATCCTGGATTATCCATCAGAGTCCAATATATTCACAAAGGTCCTTCTAACAGGAGGATTAATGTCAGAAAGAGAGTTTGAAGACGCTCTGCTGCAGGCTTTGAAGAAAGAAGAAGCAGCCATGAGCCAAGTGGACTCTAGAGACTAGAAAATACAAAGACATAGACCCCCACAAGAGCTTCCAGAAGGAATGCCTTGATTTTAGCCCATTGAAAATTTGTTTTGGACTTCTGACCTCAAGAACTATAACAGAATACTTTTGTGCTGTTTGAAGCCAGTAAGTTTGTCAAAATTTGTTAGAGCAGCAATAGGAAACCAGCACAGGGTGTCACAGTCTTCTGGGTAAGAGTTTACCTCTGCACTTTTGTTGTCTGAAAAAGTGTCTGTGTCACCTCTAGAACTAACTTCCTCATTACTAGCACCCCACGATAATAATAGCTAATAATTACATCGTGCTCACCATGGGCCAGGCAGTGTTCTAGGTGCTTCTAACCTATTAACTCCTCATATCTCATTGCCACCTTGTGATAAGGCATGAATATTAACCTTATTTTTCTTATAAGAAAGCTAAGGCACAGAGGGGATACAGTGGTAGTAAATGATAGCTTTGGAATTTCAACTCTGAATCATAACCCCCGTGTACTGATCCAAAATGTTTGCCTTTACACAAAGTCAAGGTCTGAGGGCCAATTGTCACTGTATTCCTTCCTCACATCCTCATGTTGCATGGTTCTTCTCACATTTAATATACCATGTATCTTCTCTCTGATCCTCTCACATTTTGAAATAAATGAAAACATGAAAATAAAACCCTGAAATACCAGCCTTTACACCCTCATAGAAAGTGTCCAATCAAATTTCCCATAAAGAATATTAATTATGCTCAAATGAGGGACAGAGCAGAGCCTGGTAAATCCCTGCAAATGTGGCGGGATGGCCATTGTGCCAGCATAGACTCCATGCCTTTGTCTTTGTGGGCTGTCTTAGGAGAACTGTTTGTGACTCTCCTGGAGAATTTCAAAGGTGGGAAACGGAAAGGGTGCCTTGCTCTCATTGTGTCTCCTCAGAAAAATGAATTTTATGAGCTGAAGAAAATAGTCAATGAGTATGATCAGTCTAGAAAAAAACAATTTCTACAGCCCAATTTTTCAGCACCAGCAGAAAATCATTTTTCTTACCAGACATCAATATTTTATGGATATTTGTCAGTATTTACATGGCCTAATCTAAATCTACACAGTGCTGCACCAGTGCTCAAGCAATTTACAATAAATCATACTGAAATAATCTTACTAAGATGGTGCATGATGTTTGTAGAACAACGTGTCTGGAAATTATTCTTGGATATGTGCTTTAGCTTGGAATTTATTTTATAGTGTCCCTGAACTGCAACCAAGTTACCAGACACCACCGTTTTTCTTTCTTTCCTTCTTCTTCTTTTTTTTTTTTTTTTTTTTTGACACTACGGTTTTTCTAACTGTTCCATAACTCCCTGGATAAATGGCTGCTGGCCCCAGGAAGTATCTGGCCGCTTGACTGGAGATATCTTTGCACACACACTCACACCCATACAGTGTTGGTTTCTCTCACTGAAGAGATTTGGGTGGGATGTGAAACTATAAATCTCAAACCCAGGCAATAAGATCATTTAATCACTTACTCAGAAATTTATTTTCAATTATAAGTCTTTCCTGGTTAGCATCATAGATTATTTGAAAAAAAAAAAAAAACTTGCAAGAAAAACTAAACCTTGAGTCCTCTTTTAGTATGTCTCTTTATTTCATCATAGTCTGATTATTATCAGTGCTTTGGATATACACTACCATAATCAAGGAAGAAATGATGTAAGAATCATAAAGGTGAATGCAAAAACTCTTCTCTTTGGTGTTTAGATGAACAGTCACTTCATAAAGATCCCAAGGACTACACAGACACTGCGTGAGTCAGAAACATGAGGAAGGGGAATCCTTCCTCAATTCAAATTGCTCTCCTACTCAAGAAAATATGGAAATTTTGCTTCACATGATTCCTGGGATGAAAACTAAGGGATTAACCCCAAATGGCCAACTTTATGTTATACTGTGTAGATTTTATATTTTAACATTCAATGGCTGTGTTTTCTGGTTGGTAAAAGTTAGACAAATCCCCAGCAGTATAGAGAAATCCTGTTATGATCTAGTCTTATGCTGTTTAAAATTTTCTAATAATCAATAGTGCAATCTTCAAAGATATATATGTATGTATATGTGTGGGCACCATTAATCAAACAGATCTGACATAGTAATATGAGTGAGCAGCTGATCATGGCTGTAAAATAAAGCCACTCATTCTGGGATTTTTCTCACATGTCCACAGTCCCGATACACTCATAGTGCCCACAAAAATATTTCTTTATGAGTTTAGTGAGAACCTAGTAGACAAATACAAAATCATCGAAGCTATTCATTGATGCTTGAGATGAGGGCTTATATCTTTGAGAAATGACAGGATCACCTAGTATCTTAGTCCATTTTCACACTGCTATAAAGACATACCCAAGATTGGGTAATTTATAAAGAAAAGAGGTTTAATTTACTCACAGTTCTGCATAGCTGGGGAGGCCTCAAGAAACTAAACTCATGGCAAAAGGGGAAGAGGCGTGCCTTACATGGCAGCAGGCATGAGAGAGCAAGCAAGAGCAGGGAAAACTGCCTTATAAAACCATCAAATCTCGTGAGAACTCACTCACTTTCATGAGAACAGCATGGGAGAAAACGCCCCCATGATCCAGGCACCTCCCACCTAGCCTTTCTCTGGACATGTGGGGATTATGGAGATTAGAATTCGAGATGAGATTTGGGTGGGGACATCGAACCAAACCATATCACTTGGTCTCTCTACTTCCTGTCAAGTAGGGTAGTGGGCAAAGAGGAGGGCTAGAGAGGCTTCCTTTGAACAATCTCCTTTCTTTTCCAAACTACTTCTTTGACCGGCTGCTGGGTAGACTCTTTCGTCAAAGGATGGTCCCTACTTATGTTGCTAATTTGCTCAGTGACAAATTAGTAGACAAAGCTAATGCACCAAAAAACAAACAACAACAACAACAACAAAATGAATGTAGTTATAATAAAGCTAACAACCAAATTCCTCTTTGTAAAACATAGACCTGTCAACCTTGTCTCTAACTTCAATTTCTACTTCCACTCACATCCCTCAAGAACTTGATTTATAAACAGTGTGCCTACCATAAAATCATCACTCCCTCTATGTATTTATAGACGACTGAAGGAATATCTTTCTTCCTTGCATGCTACCATGGTATAAGAGTTTTAAAAGTCCGTGCTAGGCAGAGGCAGCCCTTTCTGCCCCTTTCTGTTCTCAGTTTATTAGAAAATGGCCTGAAATTCCAGCATGACGGCAAGCTGGCATCCTCCGTGGAATGTGCAAACCATGCCTGCATCTGCCCATTACCCTAGCTCAGTGTCTCTGGGCATTTCTGCAGTTGTTCTGAAGGCTTGGCGTGTTTATCTCCCACAGGCAGCTGAGCCGCCTCCCGTTTCATGAACAGAGCAGTGGAATGCAGTGGAAGAGACCCAGGCCTCCGGCCACCCAGATTAGAGAGTTTTGTGCTGAGGTCCCTATATGGCTGTGTTAGACTGACGACAGGCTCAAGTCTGTCTTTGTTCCTTGTTTGGGAAGCAAGTGGGAGGAGAGCAGGCCAAGGGGCTATATAACCCTTCAGCATTCAGCTTCCCTGAACACCACCCAGTGTGGAGAAGCCCAGCCAAGCACTGTCAGGGTAAGTGGCGCCAGCCCAGGGATATGACTTATAGATTCCAGTGGCTCTTTTAATTACCCAGAATAACAAGACATCATCTGCAGGGATTTGGCTGGGTTCATGCACTGATATTTCTGAATGAAGATTGTTCTACTAAAATGATTGTAGCTTTTGGCTTCAATGATCTAACATTAAAGACAAGGCTAATATGTAGTTTGGTATGATAGAAGGGGTAGAGAAGAATATGAAAATTTTATTAATGCATGTCACTTACAAAACGTTCATACTAAACAAGCAGCCCAGATCTTGCAGCACAACAGAGGTATGCAGGTTAGCTGTGTGCAGTAAGTTATACATTTATTTGTATTTAGGCACTGGAAACTCTGAGATTTGTTTTTGGTTCTGATTTGGTGTAGGGATTTTTTTCACTGGGCTATATTTTTGGTGCAGTTAAGGTGTCTGGAAGTGGATTTCGGAAGTGAACAGAGAATAGTTGCCTAGTCTTTGTGCCTGAATTTGTGTATTCACTTCTGGGTTTCCCTGGCTCTAACTGGTAGTGTCTTCTGTTGGAAATGTATATCTCTTTTTTGTTGGAAATGTGTATGTGTGACCTTACATGTTCGGATCTGCATCATTGGTCATTTGCAGCAGAGCACAGCAGGTGACCAACTGAATTTTTCTCTGGAAAGAAAGAGGGAGGGAGCAGAGTCTGAATCTGACAGCTGTGTGTGCCTCTCGGCGGGATATCTGGTTTGCATCTCTCTCAGCTTAAAGCTCCCCTCAGCCTGGTGAGGCAAGTGTGACTGTGGAGCCAGCCCTGCCACCCCAGGCTGAGCTTCACTGCAAATCAAGGCTTGGCAGCTTCAGCCCAGACTGGAGTTTTCATGCTGAGATTTTCCTAGCATTTTGTGATTCATGACTAAATATGGTTTGCGTTTCAAGACGAATGAGCTGGGAACTGTAATCTTCTTTCCCCTCCCATCAACGACTCATTTTTGGCACAAGATGAACTCTAGTCAGTTGGAGCAAACCCCCTGACCTGGGTGCAGTTCCAAAACCAGACACTCAAGCGTGTTTTACCTAATTAGGAAATGCTTTGCTCCAAACCGAGCTGCTCATTCAGGTTAGAGAAGAGTTCCAAACCACTGAGCGGACTCTTTCCAGGGACACAGTGACTTCTTCAATGACAGTGCTCCTTTTGGACATTATAACATTCTTCCTGGATTTTCTTTTTCTTTTCTTTTTTTTTTTCTTTTGGCCAAGTTAAAAAAATTTGCTGAATTTTGAGATTTATTTTTCTGCATTCTTGCTGATGCTGAGAGTCAGCCTACTTTTTCTGAGTATAGTCAACCCCTCCTCCCAAGCCATCACTGCCCAACAAAACAGTTATTAAAAATATCCCGGCATTCATGGTCACCATACCTTCCCATTTTCAGAGACCATCCTAATTTGAAATGTTTTGTCCTCTTTTCAGCCCTTACTTTTGGTTTGGAAAGTACACTCAGCACATCCATAGAGCGCCTGCTTATCCCCTGGGGCTGGCTGCTTCTGACAGATACCCCAGGCTCTTAAGCTTCTTCCCTTTTGTCTCCTTTACAGTTCTCGCCTCTTTTCTAAAGCTTCTTAATCTGCTATGGGGGAAGTCAAATCACAGGAATGTCAAACATAATTCAGCATCTGGAAAGGGAAAAGAAGGGTGGGAAAGGAAAGGGCAAGCCATTCCTAAGTCCCATTTCCATTCTTGCAAGTGGAATCCACACGTTGATTATTTGTATTCTAAGCCTGGAGCAGTGTGGAAAGAAAGCAGAGGTTAGAAACAAAGAGATCTGGATAATGAAAATAATCACACAGTGATAGTAATAATAATATGATAAAATTAGTATTTATTGAAAACTTAGAGCATCTCTGCTGCTATAAATTATTTTAAATACTTTAAAAATCCAATCTCCATAAGAACTCCATGAGGTATGTCTCGATATCATTACTGTTTTATAGCAAGGAAATTGTGGTTCAGAGATGTTAAATAACTAAAATCACACAGCATCTAAGTGTTGGAGCCTGGACTCAAATCCAGGCAGTCTGTCACTGTGATCTGAAATCTTCATTGTCCTAAATGTATCAGTTCAAGGTTCTTGGACAAGTAATTTAAACCAAACCTTAAGGCTTGGTTTCCCTGTCAGTTGAATACAATATTACATGCCTTGACTTTAAAATATGTCATCTCAATTGCAGTTTTATGTTCTTTGCAAAGAATTATTTTACATGAAGCACTGCTAAGGAAGTTTTAGGCCTTTGGCAAGACGCAGGTTTGATTTTGTGGGAATGTTTTGGCAGAACTCCAACTCTGTAATAGCTATTTTATTTCCCTACTTCTCAGACGTATCCTTAAAGAACTGCCTTTTTTATATATGAATTTGGAGGTGCAATCAGTTCACCCATTTAAAAGAAGAAATTTTCTCAATTTGAAATCCTAATTGAGATCTCAGTGCCAGGCAGAAAACTCTGGGTGTCCTTCTCTTAACAGAACATTTCAACCTAATTGTGATTAGAAAACTGGAAGAGAGCTTGAACTGGAAACCAAGGGTGGCTAAAGGGTACCTGATGTCTGGCTGGAGCTCTGCCTCTAATGCCCTGTGTGCCCTTGAGCAATCAATTCCTGATTTCCTTATTTGTGAAAATGAGAGCATTGGATGAAAATGTCCTCTAAAATGCCTTCAATTTCTCAAATTTGTAAGTTGATATGCTGCTGCAGCCCTTCTAATTTTACAAAAGGATCCAAGTATAAAGTGGGTTATTTAAAATTTTGTTTTATTACCAAAGAAATACACATTCAATATAGAAAATTTAAAAAATATGACAGAACCAAGGGAAGATAATTAAAAACACCTACGAAACCCACCACTTCATCACAACCCCAGTCAACATCTTGCTAAATATGATTAATCTTTTTGCAATGCATAAAAAATACATTTTTAATGAGATGTACAATGTTACTTTTTCTAACCGATGACTCTTACATAAGAACTACCTTTTGCTTATCCTCTTACTCTACCTTTTTAATGGCAGTAAAGTATTCTACCATATGATATATAATCCATCAGGCTCACTCTCACTTGTTGGACTTTTAGTTTAACAGTGACTTTTATTAACGGTGGATAATTGCAGCCCCTAAAATTTAAAGCACCTTCTCAGAAAATTTTATTTCAAAGCTTCTCTGAGGGTACAGTTAAAGTCCTTATGATTCAAAAAGCTTTCTCCATTAAACACTTGACTATTTTAACATTTTAAAATTTTTACATGCTGCCTCTCCCTCAAAAATCTAGCTGTTTGAAAAAATTTCAAAAAGGTGGAGCATATCTAGAAAAATGTGCATTTGGGTTGATACAGACAGGACAATCGAGATGCTTGTTTAACGTAAGGTAAGCAACTCTCTGCAAAGATCTGGTCTCAGAGTCTGGAGTTCCCATCTGTGCTCTGCAGTTTATTTATTCATTCACTGGCTCGGTCCACCTTTAAAGTGCTCACGAGAACACATGCAATGCCGGTCACTACACTAAAGTTGTATAAACACAGAAGTCAGTTTCGGAAGTCAGAGTTTCACCTTACTGAAACCTTACAGTCTAACTAAAGTACTTCCAGATACGTGCTGTATTAGATAAGGGTGACGGGAGAGCACTAGGAGAACAGAGGAGGGCCCCCAAACCCAGCCTTGGAGGTGGGAGTTGTCAGATAAGTGCCACAAATGCCCAATTACAGCTGAGGTTGCTTCCTCCCTGTTTTCAATAGAATCCTGTGAAGCAGCTCCAGCTATGTGTGAAGAAGAGGACAGCACTGCCTTGGTGTGTGACAATGGCTCTGGGCTCTGTAAGGCCGGCTTTGCTGGGGACGATGCTCCCAGGGCTGTTTTCCCATCCATTGTGGGACGTCCCAGACATCAGGTGAGGAAAATTATGATTGGAACATAACAGGGCACAGAGCAGGTTCCTCTGTGCCCATGTTTATCCACAGATTGTCTATCTCTTTCTGCCCAGAAATTATGTATCCTTGTTAAAAATATACCTCTCATGATTAAGGTCCAGGAGTAAATGCCAATTTCACATACAACGTAGACAGATTATCTGATGGGTGTCTATCAGATACAAAATCTGCCCCTTTTTCATGTGTCCTTTTTGTCTAAATATAGTCATCATCATCATCAAAATCATTTCCTCACCATCAGAAATGCTTATACATTATCCTGATGCATACCAAAGCTACTGTTTGGAAAGAAACTACAATAAAAGTCCAGGTCACTTAACCATACAGAGTTGATGTTAGTTGAATACCAAATGCAATTTTACATAATATTAGCTGTCAACAAAATATATTTGGACAGCCACATGGTAATTCTACATATTATGTGTAAACAAAGCATTGGTGGCATCACATGGTAAAAACTCAGTAATTTCATCTCAGAAAATCTCCTTCACATCAGAAATGTATTTTGTGCATTGGGGCTATCTGATTGATGTTTATGCCTCTCTGCTTGGGATATACTCATGAGAATAAATAATAGAAACCTCTCCCAATGAATGCAGTCTGTCTGAATTCGTTGATCTTTATGCAGTGGAGATATTCTGCACAAGTCGCTCTTTTACGGGTCCATAGTAGCCACGGCTGTTTTGTAGTTCTGAAATAGTCACTCCAGTGCAATTTAAAATCTAGTAACAGTAAGTTTTTAAGAGCTTCACCATAATGATTTTTTTAAAAATGCAGCTGACTAATTTAGGCAAATGTCTTCACAGTTGATTGGTATGAACTTATCCATTAGAAATCAAGCCTCAAGTGGTTGTAGATGCAATGCTTTTGCTTATAATAGTTAGAAAATAATACTCATATTCTTTTGGGTAGGTGATGACTTTAAAAGTACAGTTTAAAGGATTTATAAGACACAAAATGCCATTTAACAAATATGTAAAATTTTAATCCTTCTCTCAACAAATAATTATCGAGTGCCACAAATATGCCATGCAATTTGCTATAGTGATGGACAAGACAGACATGATCTCTGCCCTAAAAAAGCTCATCAAGGAACATAGGAGATAAAAATACAAAGTAAAGTTGACTTTCCCCCAACATCTCCTTTTATTTGAAGGCAATTCTGGTCTTTTTCCAATCAACTACAGAATGTTGCTTAAGAGCATAGTGGCAATGAGACTCAATATGTTTATTGTTGCTGATAATCAGAAGAGAAACTTTCCATCTCAATGATTTAACCTTTTGTGGCTTGACTGTAATTAATTCACAAGTTCTGGAAGATGCTGACTCATAATGTGTTGAACCTTTTTAGGGGGTGATGGTGGGAATGGGACAAAAAGACAGCTACGTGGGTGACGAAGCACAGAGCAAAAGAGGAATCCTGACCCTGAAGTACCCGATAGAACACGGCATCATTACCAACTGGGACGACATGGAAAAGGTATGGGAGGTTTGCTGCAGCTTGGGCCCTCAGGATACATAATCCCTGTGTTCCCTGATACAGAACACCACGCTACTGCTGGGGAAATAACGGGCTCACATTGTTCAACTTTACTTTTACTTGTTAATGTTCATTGTGGGTTATTACCCATTGAAAAAAAATTCCTGAAATGTCTCTTTTAAAAAATTCCGTTGCCAGGCACAGTTGCTCATACCTGTAATCCCAATACTTTGGGAAGCCAAGGTGGGAGGATCGCTTAGCCCAGGAATTTGAGACCAGGCTGGGTAACATAGTGAGATCCTATCTCTACAAAAAATAAATGAAATTAGCCAGGCATGGTGGCACACACCTCAGTCCAAGCTACTTGAGAGATTGAGGTGAGAGGATCACTTGAGCCTGGGAGATGCAGGCTGCAATGGGCCAAGATCCTACTCCAGCCTAGGTGAGGGAGTGAGACTCTATCTCAAAAAAAAAGAAGAAAAAAATCCTGCAGGGCACAGTGACTCACACCTGTAATCCCAACACTTTGGATCACTTGAAGCCAGGAGTTCGAGAACAGCCTGGGCAACATAGCAAAACCCTGTCTCTACTAAGAAAAAAAAAAAAAATGTTTAATTAACAGTGTGTGGTAGCATGCAACTGTAGTCCCAGCTAGTCAGGAGGCTGAGGTGGTGGGATCATTCAGGCCCAGGAGATCGAAGCTGCAGTGAGTTGATCATACCACTGCACTCCAGCCTGGGCAACAGAGCAAGACTCTGTCTCTAAAGAAAAGGAAAAACAATGTCCTTGCCTATTAGGGTTTATTAACTAATTAGTGGATGACAGTTCTGTAGATGAGAAGAGTAGCCCTTTGCCACTGCAGGGAATTAATCATCTGTTGCTCATGTCAACTCGGTTGCCCTCCTAGGACAAGCAGTGCATGAGCAGCAGCTCAGAGAATAACCCTCCTTTCATTCTAATCAGGGGCTGTATGGCTATCCCTCTCAGTGCAATACAGCTAAAGAGGGCTTGAAATGCTTGAAATGCTGGACCTTAAACAGCCCATTCTTGAAAGGTGTTCATTAACTCACTCAACATCTAAATTAAAAATGTTTTTGTTTTCACTATAGTAAACAGGACTGTAACATTGCAGATTTGTTACATTTCTGAATGTTTCTCCACACACCGAAGCACAATAGCCACTGAAAAAAAGCTATATGACAAATATTTTAAAAATTATTTCTCTGTGTTGCATTACATGAGGCCTTATCTCCCAGACACTTATAGAAGAGCTAATGAGAAGAAGAGCTAAATTCTAAGATTTTGATGTTTGGTCATTAAACATTACAGACACCAGTGATCAGAGAAAAAACAGAAGAAATAATGAGAAAGTGACATACAAATTTTAAATGCAGCAAGATATATCAGAATCACAACATCTGGCCTTTTATTTATCTATCAGTTCACTACTACTACTATTACTACTACTACTACACACACACAATTTGTCACTTAAAAAAAAATACACAATGTTGTCAGAATTTATCAGCAGTCATGCTCCAAGCTCCATCTTTCTACAAAAATTTCTATCAGTAGGTTTGCTTAATTGAGGATTCTAGATTTGGTAAGATTGCAGTTTGCACAGAGAAAAAGATATCAATATCAACAGGAAAATATTATTTTAGAATTTCTCCATGGAGCTGACAACATCTTAGAATGTATCCTCCTAGAGAGAGACTATTAGAACAAAAAACTTCCCTTAGTTCTAAAATTTAAATTCAAAGTATCTTCTGGTGGGGGTGAAGAGAAAGTGAGAGAGAAGGAGAAGGGTTGCTTGTTGAGACTGGCAGGATTTTTTGAGCAGTCTGCTGCTTTCAATCCACTAAAGAAACAAAACTTTGAGAAGTTTCATTTCCTTTCCATCAACCACAAATCCAAAACAAAAGAAAGTGGAATAAGATAGTCTTGAAAGCTAATTTTGCTTTTGCTAATTTATAAGCTTTCATCAGCAGTTCTTGTTTTGCTCTGTTTTGATTTTGGGTGAATCTCATATTCCTGGCTCTGGTGGAGAATTTTCAAGCTTTTAAAGATTAATCAATTTAGTCCTTTTTGCAATGGTTTTTTCTTTTCAGCATCTAGGAATTAAAGAAAGTGCTCAACCATAAAGCAAATGTAGTTATGTCCAAAGTACATTCACATAGACACACTATACGTAGGTGTGGGCCTTTTGGAAACAGCTGAAGGCCAAAAGTCTCACTGTGAGTGAAAGATCCAGAGTGTGCTGATGGAGGAAGCTTTTCTCATCCCTCGAGAGCAAAAAGGGTGATGGAGGCAAGAGTCAGGGAGCCCTGTTCTCTTCTTCATATACATTGCAAAGGGCAACTTCTCTAGAAGCATTAAAAGTGTCAATTAGGTTTCCAAGTAAGCGTCATTTATTCATATACACATTCATTTGTCTTTTTATTTACAAAATTAAATCATTTTCCCATGAACATTAAAATGGAAAGAGAGAACAAAGAAAATAGAGTTGAATGATAATAACATTGATTCTGGGCCAGACACTGGGCTGAACAATAACTCAAGGGTTACCTTATTCATTTGCACAAAGACCCAATGAGGTACACACTAATTATTTTCATCTCCCTATTACCAATCATGAGACTGATGCTGAGAAGGGTTAAAAACTTGCCTAAACTCACACAACTAAGAAGTGTCCGAGCTGGGCTTTGAACCCAACGTTTGATCAAGGGTTGTGCCCTTAACCAGTATACCATCCTGCCTCACAGATCTGGGTTAGGGATTCTGCTCAGTCACTTACTAGATGTGAATCATTTGGGAAGGTACTCACACACTTTGACCTTCAGTCTCTGCATGTATAAAACCATGGATACATGATGAGTATTTGTAGCATTTCCTTTGGTCTTGGTGTCAAGTAGCTTCTGGTCCCTTTTTGGGAAATGCAGGGCTTCATGACAGCACATCATTGTGTTTCTTCTCTGTCCCCCAACTCACTAGATCTGGCACCACTCTTTCTACAACGAGCTTCGTGTTGCCCCTGAAGAGCATCCCACCCTGCTCACGGAGGCGCCCCTGAACCCCAAGGCCAATCGGGAAAAAATGACCCAGGTAAGTATGCTACCCCAGCACACAACACTTTGGGGTCTGGGGAAAGTTCTGTTAGAAGGAGGCTATGCAGGACAGCAGAGAGAAGGCCAGAGCTAGGAGTCCACCAACAGACTGACAACCTTCAATGAACTCAGGGATCCCAAAGGACAGGAACAGCTTGATGGTACTTGCATCCTTCCTGCAGGGACCAGCCCTTTGCCTCCAAAAGCAATAGGAAATTTAAAAGATTTCATTGAGAAGGGGCCACGTTTAAGTTAAAATGTCTAAGGAGAAGTCACTTCAAAATGCAGCATCACATACATTAGGAATTTGGGTTCGAGAGTCAGACATATCTAGGTTTGAAAACTGGATCTGCCACTTATCAGTTATGTAACCTTAAAGAATTCCGTTAATTTCTCAGAGCCTTAGTCTCCTTGTCTATAAGTTGGAAGTAATAGTAATACTATTATTTTTCAAAAAGATTGATGTGAACATTAACAACAAGGTGAAATGACAGATGTATATCATGGTTCCTAATAAACATCCAACAAATAATAGTTATTATTGTCATTATTATTACTTGTTTGAAGCTAAAGACCTTATGATAGAATCCCATCCAGTCCACCAGACAGAGGAGTTTTCTAGTTTGGATGAGCTATTAAATAACAACATTGTGGTCAAGTACTAGGCTCAGCATTTTACATTCATTGTCTCTTTAAGTTCTAGCAATGTGAAGCAGGAACTATGATTATATTGTTTATATAAATGAAGAAATTGAGGCTCAGATACATTAAATGATTCTCCCAGGGTCACATAGCCAGAACTGGCAGAGCCTGGGATTGATCCATGATCTTCCAGCATTGGAGAATCATAAATGTAAATAACTGCAAGGCCTTTTCCTCAGAAGAGCTCCTGGTGCTTGCACCAACCCACTAGCACTTATTCTCCACAGGGAAACATCTGTAGGCCTGAAAATCACTGCATGTCGCAAGAGATGTTGCTTCTGATGAATTATTGTTCCTGTCAATGGTGTGAAGGCAAAAAAAAAAAAAGGTTGGAAATTATGGCTCGCTAGTGAATGATGTCAGACAGTTTGGTTAATAGAGTAGGAAGGGTCTTACAGAGGGAGAAATGAAGACCCACAGACATCTCCTGATGCACAAACTTCTCACAAGTGACCTGGAAGGGCTTGGTTCTAATCTTGTCCCTGGAGTGTACCAACTGGGGCACTGACATTCTATGTGGTCCTCTATCACCCGTGGGCAGGTCCTGTCTTCCTGGAATCAGGGCCTCTCCCACTGCAGCCAGAATGGCCTCAGATTCTAGGGTTAGCATTGACCCAGCAACTACATAAAACAGTGGAATCGATTAAATGGAACCTCAGGCAAATCACAGAAATGGGGCTAATCCTAGCCAGCCTGAGCTTCAGATTTAAAAGTTTTCTTTCTTTATACTAGAGAAATCAAAACCTGAATGTTGTCTTCTCTTTTTCTTCTGGCTTTGACATAGTTAATAAGCCCTAGACTGTCTGCACTGGAAAAACTGGAGATCTCATTTAGTCCAAACTCCTCCTCTGTTTATAGTTAAGAGACCTGGAATGAAGCCACTAGTAGTCAACTATTAGTTTGGTGACTATTAGTCAAAGCCAAGACCACAGACAGAAGCTGGACTTTCCTTTCCCCTGGCCAAGCCTTGTGTGCACACTGCTTCTTCCCCTCCCCACCCTGTCAGGCCACTGATGTCATGGCTCCCCATTCACACCTTCATTTCTCCTCTTTATGTGACCAGGGCTGTTCTGATCCTCCTTACTTTGGCCTCCTCTGCCCAGAACAGGTCGGGCCCCTCTACATCCATCAACCAGGTGTGCTCTCCTGACCATTCTTTGTCAGATGGGCACCTTCACTAACAGCTTTTTGGATTGCTTTGCAGATTATGTTTGAGACTTTCAATGTCCCAGCCATGTACGTTGCTATCCAGGCGGTGCTGTCCCTCTACGCCTCTGGACGCACAACTGGTAGGTGACTGGGAGGGGCAGGAAGTTGGTCGAAGTGCACCACCAGAGATGGGACTGAACGGTCATTAACACATGGGGGTGATGGACTGGGGCTGAGTTAGAATGGACACAGCTGAACCCAGCCCTAAAAGATCTTCTCGTGTTCAAAATAAGCCCTCGACCTCATAATTCTAGCAGAACTTTTTTATACTGTTTTCCTCTTCCTGTTCTTCCCTTTTTTTCATCTTCCCCAAGCCCTGTCCCACCTCACCTCTCCTATCACATGCCCTCTTTTCTCTTCTTAAATAAGAAGCTCAGAAATTCCCTCTCCCCAAGGCTTCCCTCCACTTGGCCAGCAAGTAACCACATGCCAGCTGCCATGGTGACTTCTATCATGCCCAACTGTTTCCCAGGCATCGTGCTGGACTCTGGAGATGGTGTCACCCACAATGTCCCCATCTATGAAGGCTATGCCTTGCCCCATGCCATCATGCGTCTGGATCTGGCTGGCCGAGATCTCACTGACTACCTCATGAAGATCCTGACTGAGCGTGGCTATTCCTTCGTTACTACCGGTGAGGCCTGTGGGAGATAAGGGGCAGAGGGGATCATTGTGTTGCTCAGCAACTTCCAGGACAATCCTCACTATCCAAGGAGATGATGGGATGAAGATTTGCAAATGGCAAGGCCTGGCTCTAATGCACAGAGCAAAGCACATCTTTCTTTGCTATGTGAAGTTGCAAAATGATTACACTATTTCCTTGAGGAGAACAGTTATAGACACCCAGTGTTATGCATTAGTCAGTGTTGCATACTTGATCTTTTTTTAATCCCCTCCATTAGCAAATAGAAGAAGATTGTGCAGAAACTGAAGATGGCATGGTGTGGTGATTGGCAGGAGACATTGTGATAGGACTTAAGTCCCAACTCTGCTACTCAGTAGCTCTGTGAGCTTGAACAAGTTAACCAACCACAGTCTCTTTATTTGTAAAATGCAGATAATAATAGATCCTGTATCACATGATTGTTATGAGTATTAAATGGAAGAATGCATGTGGAATACTTGACATACAGTAAGTATTCAATAATTGTTAGCTATTACCAGTGATACGTGTTAATAGCTAACACAGTGACACATATGTATTCAGATTCTAAGCCGGCGCACCCAGTCCTCCCTCACAAGAGGAAAGTGTCAGCATTGCCAGAAACATGGTATGTCCTCAGTGCTGGTGGCTCCAGCTACCTGCCCTCCCCTTAGCAATTTGGTATTGTCCACACGTTTAGGTTTCTGAATGTGCCTGAGGCTTACTTTATGCTCCAAATTTGAGGCTTGAAACTTGAACCCTGCCACTGTTAAAGTCTCCACTTGCAATAGGAAGTTGAATAATTGCACTCCTCCTCTGCTCCCTACAAAGAATCTCAAGATGCCTCAAAAAGGTTCCTAGAGCCTCAGATATAATTAATAGCCTGTAACTTGAGAGAGCAGAAGTCTGAAAGGTCTCTGCCTGCCCACTTCTTCCGTATCTCGTACAGTATGCACTGCTGAAAACCTCCGGACTAGGCCTGGTCCTGAGACAGCACCACCTCTTTCCTGGAGGGTGAGAAATGTGCCAAAGGGTTGAGCTGCTATTTACTGGCCCAAGCAACATGATCTCAGACTTCTAGAAAATTCTGAGGCCCCTGAGGAGCTGATTCAGCCTAAAACTTCCTGGTTAACTGAAAATACAATATAACAAACTTTCTGTTATAAAATAATTATAACAGAGAATAGTTATCCTGCCAAAAAAAAAAAAAAAATTATGGTAAAAAAGGATCCCCTACTGTGAGCCTTTCTCTAGCTAGCTCATTTTATTCTTGTTATACATTTCCCAGACAACGCATACTGAGGGCCTACTATGCATGAGACACTGTGCTAGGAACAGAGGTGATTCCCTGGTGGCCCTACTACGTCATTATCATCATGGATTTTGGATTGCAGAATATTGAACTGACACATTTTTTGAAGGCGTATATCTTGAGGGAGAGACTGAAGTAGGGTAGGTAGATCTTTACCACCTGTGCAGACCCTAATGTTTGCCACAATGTTTGTATCTGGTTGACAGCTGAGCGTGAGATTGTCCGGGACATCAAGGAGAAACTGTGTTATGTAGCTCTGGACTTTGAAAATGAGATGGCCACTGCCGCATCCTCCTCCTCCCTTGAGAAGAGTTACGAGCTGCCTGATGGGCAAGTGATCACCATCGGAAATGAACGCTTCCGCTGCCCAGAGACCCTGTTCCAGCCATCCTTCATCGGTAGGCAACAAACGCCCTTTTCCTGGGAAGGGGAGTCATTGTCTTCTCCCGTATTAAAACAGCCTCCAGAACATGGAGACAAGTGACAGTTGCCCCAAGACCAAAAGCATTTCTAAACCAGAAAAAGGGAAAGTGCCACATATTCAAGGTGAAAAGACATAATGAGGCCAGGAAAGAAGTTTTCTTTCTAAGAAAACAATATCTATGTTGCAGTTAAGCTCAAAGCATTCTTGGTGTATGACGAAAGAATTAAATAATGCCTATGCTTTGGAGACAGTGGAAAGGGTAGGGAGGGTGTGCTGAATGCTGAGAATTTGGGAATGCTGGGGGAGAGAAAAATAGAAGAGCACTCAAAGTGAGTCTGTTCCTACATCCACATTGTCTTGGAGAGACAGGTTTGTATAGTTGTTTACATAGGCAGGCTCTGAGAGGGATGAGCCTGGGTTTCAGTCTTAGTTGTCTTGATCTTGAGAAAGTCACTTAACCTTCCCAATTTGTCTCCTCATATATAAAGTGGAGACTGTAATATTACTTATGTCCTAGAATGGCTGTGAGAATTACATGAGATAGATAAAGAACATTTAGCCCACTGCCTGGCAAAAGCAAGCATTCAATAATTATCAGATATCACTAGTAATTAATAATCAGGTAGTGCTATTGTTAACGTTATCATTACATCACAGCACCGCAGAAGATGAAGGGGCACCTAGAGGTTTTTTCGACACACCTGCATCAGAAATTAACAAAAGTCCAGACCCGCCCCCAAAAAAAATTTTAGCAAGATTGGAAAAAATGATCCTTTGTCTGAACAGGATAGAACATTTTCCTGATAATCCAGCCCCATTAGCTTTGGGGGCTGGGGTAGATGCAAGGTAGCTGTCAAATGGAGACCTGGGAGAACTCTGAAGAGTGGCTGCAACATTGGCTCAGCATGGAAGCTTTACAGGGAATCGGAAGGCTTCACCCCTTATTTAAACCACATGGAGTGAGTAGTGAGTCTGTTAAAAAAAATCAGTAATACCTGTTGTAGCCTGTGCCTCAGGATGCTGCAGCAGGTCTTCCTCATCAGAAGGGAGTCAGGAAGACATAGAGCGTAACAAGACCCTTTAGTCTCTCAGACAGGTGGTTCCTAGATTATTATGTCATCCCAGCCTCAGTCCACTGCAAGATCATCCAGATGCTCAAGTTTGGTCGTCCACGTCTAGCCTGGGTTTTACTCTCCACCTAAGGACCATGGCCTGTGTCTCTTTTCCAGGGATGGAGTCTGCAGGCATCCATGAAACCACCTACAACAGCATCATGAAGTGTGATATTGACATCAGGAAGGACCTCTACGCTAACAATGTCCTATCAGGAGGCACCACTATGTACCCTGGCATTGCCGACCGAATGCAGAAGGAGATCACGGCCCTAGCGCCCAGCACCATGAAGATCAAGGTACTGTTCAGTGACAGACTCAGTGGCAATGACGCCAGCAGTGTCGGCCCTATAACCACAGACGAGAACTCTTCAGAGACTGTATTTTGGTGACACGCAATTGTGGGTTTTAGGGGTAGGTAGTGGACACAAATCCCATATTTTACAGGATGTAAGTCAATCCAGTTCATAAGAAAAATTGAGTGACTTTATACAAAATTTGATCTCTGTTTATCCTTATCAGCTACTTTCAGCAGCTGCAATCAAGATCAGCAGAGCTCCCCACATGTTCATATCTCTTTAAAATATGCATTTTGTTTACTCGACACAAAAAATAATGCATCGTGCATGTAACACATTTTAAAAAAATACAGATGACCTAGACTTATTTCTGGAGAACTTTAAACACTGTAGATTCAGGAGCGCTATACTCTTCTTCCACTACTAACCTCAATCCCGTGGCCAGGAATTCGAATTTTATCTTCATTCCTCTGTCTAGTACATCTTTTGATACAGGCGCTCAGAAGCACTGAATGACTCCAGGATGACCAAGCTCAGTCCCTGAGCCACCCAGGACCCCTGTATGTGGTGTGAATGTTGAGCCCTAGTGAAGGGAACTCAGGGATTAAATGGAGATAATTCTTTGGAGGCAAACTTCACCTGTGACTGGTCACTTCTCAAAGGCTATTATCACTCTCTGAAGTAAGAAGGCCACACTTGGGACTTTCTGACTCATGTCACAGGAAGCAGAGGGGCAATTCTAGAGCAGTTCACACACGTGGGTATTTAAACAAATTCTCTCCTCTTTGCACTCCCTTCTGTTTTTTAGAAGGAGTATGCAGCTAACATTAGAGAGTGTGCTAGACTGAAACACGCACACTTTCTCTCTCCATGACAGGCTCTGACTAGTCCTGCCCTAAAACACTTCAGCGTGAGAGAAGAGAGACTGTTTTCCAACAGGGTTTGTGTTTCTTGGATGCTGTTCTGATCAGCTCTTACCTCCCTCTTATTTTCACAGCAGAGGGAGGAGAATGAAGCCAGCAGCTGGGCTCACTACAGAGTTAATCTGGTTGAGGGTCGATAACAGAAAGAGGCTATTGCTAGAGTTGGGCAGTTCCTAGTTCTCTAAACTTAGTTTCTTGAATAGAAATGAATGTGAAACTCTGGGCCCCAATGTAGTGAGATAGTACAGAGCACCAGGAAAAACCTGGGACAATAAGATGATAACATTTGGTGAAAACGGAACTGGATGAGGGACCTATGGGAACTCCCATAGAATTTGCCATAGGCTGTTCTTGCATTGCTATAAAGAAATACTTGAGACTTGGGTAATTTGTAAAGAAAAGAGGTTTAATTGGCTCACAGTTCAGCAGGCTGTACAGGAAACATAGCTCTAGCATCAGCTTCTGGGAAGGCCTCAGTCTCAGAAAGCTTCGAATCATGGTGGAAGGCAAAGCAGGGGCAGACACCTCACATGGCAAAAGCAGGGGTAACAGAGAGGGCAGGGGTGGGGGCGAGGGTGCCACACACTTTGAAATGACCAGATCTCTCATGTGAACTCGGAAGAAGAGCTCACTTATCACCAAGGAGATAGCCTAAGCCATTCATGAGAGATCCACACCTGTGATCCAAACACCTCCCACCAGACCCCACCTCCAACACTGGGGATTACATCCCAACATGAGATTCGGAGGAGACATCCAAACTCTATTAAATTCTTTACAACTTTTCTGAAAAATCTAAAATTATTTCAAAATAAAAAGGTTATTTTTAAAAACAAAACAAAACAAAAAACCACCTGGGAGAACCCAGGTTTGAGTATTAGATCTGACACTGATATAACCAGTGTTACCTGGGTCAGTTACTTAAACTGTCTCAGCCTCTGTTTCCTCATATGTAATATGGGAGTAATTTAAGACTTATTCTTCAAGATATTTATGAGAATCAAATGAGATAATATATGTAAAATGCTTAGCATAGTGTCTGGCATATAATTACGTGCTCAGTAAATATCAGTACTTTGTATTAAGAAGTACATGCTCAAGCAGAGCTCAGAAGATAAAGATTAAACTGGTTAACCAGTTTTCACTGTTCTCTGTGCCTAAACCATTCATTTATTTAAGAAACATGAGCATGCCTTGCATGTTAGGCCTGTGCACTGGGAAAGGCCAACCAGTGCAGCTTAAGAGGCACCTATTGCAAGAGAATGTCCCCAGCAGGGGACCCTGAATCCCCCATTGTTAAACAGAGCATCTGGGTGAAAAGTGGTAGTTCGCTTCACCACGTCGAAAAACATTTGTATAGTAAGTCCTAGCACAATTACAACTTCTTCTTTGAATAGCCTAGAGTTTCTACAGAAAGTGTTTCGTGTTGAATTCTGAGGCAGAGTTCATGGAAATCAGAGGCATTGCCAGGGTTCTTAATTGGGGGCCATGGCTAGATTTGCAGCCAACTCTGTTTGCTCAATAGTGTGGTTGAGGAGTTACACATGAGAAAAACGAATGTGCTTACTGAAGAATTTCTAAACCCGTGGCTCCCTCTGGCGGTCCTGCCAAGAACGTGACACAATTAGGACACAATTGGCATCTAACAGACAAGCCTGTGTCCCTGCTGAACAAGAAACTACACCATGGTAGAACACCCAGGCTCTGTCCTATCGCACTAACGACTGCACTCATGATGACATTAATGACCCTTCTTTTTCATCTTGACTGACAGATCATTGCCCCTCCGGAGCGCAAATACTCTGTCTGGATCGGTGGCTCCATCCTGGCCTCTCTGTCCACCTTCCAGCAGATGTGGATCAGCAAACAGGAATACGATGAAGCCGGGCCTTCCATTGTCCACCGCAAATGCTTCTAAAACACTTTCCCGCTCCTCTCTGTCTCTAGCACACAACTGTGAATGTTCTGTGGAATTGTGCCTTCAGTTCTTTTCCAAGTCATTCCTAGCCAAAGCTCTGACTCGTTACCTATGTGTTTTTTAATAAATCTGAAATAGGCTACTGGTAACTTGTAGCGTTGGCCTCCGATCAATACCCGACAGAGATCACGTTAGGTTGACCTCACCCGTTACAGGATGGCTCCCTCTAGTGGTCCAGCTGAGCACATGACAATTAGGATGGATATGTTTCTCAAGCAAAGGGTAGAATCACATTACCTAAAGTGGGGAGCTGCATTTCGGTTCTGTAAAGAGGAATAATTTGAGAATACATTGGAGATTTTAAAAAATAACATGGACTACAGTGTATCAATGGGATAATCTACAGTACCTCATAACTTGCAAAGTGATTATATTACTTTACACTCATAACCCCAGTACTGGTAACCTGATGGGCGAAAACAATTACACATACACACACATATATGTATACATATACACACATATATATGTGTGTGTGTATATATATACACTATATATATTAGAGATAAGGTCTCACTCTGTCGCTGGAGTGCAATGGTGTAATCATAGCTCATTGCAGCCTTGAACTTCTGGGCTCAAGCAATTCTCTCCTCTTGGTCTCCCAAAATGCTGGAATTATAGGCATGAGCCGCTGTGCCTATATATCTTAAAAGTAATATCTTGTATATTAAAAATCACACACACATATACATTTCCCATATGTATACACATGTATGTGTGTGACTTTTAATATACAAGATATGACTTTTAATGCATACACTATATATTAAACTTATATATACACACACACATATATATGTACATATAGAAACAGGTCTGACTTCTATGTTCATTGAGGGAAACATGGATTTTTTAAAAAACATTGAGAAACACTGCCTTAAAATCTCACTACACATCTGGACCATCTGTTTCCCTTCTCCTGATCTCTGTCTTTGAAAAGGATACTATGGATATATTCATGCCAGAAGGAATCAGAGAGACAACAATACTTTCCAAGGACTATTAGCATCAATCATCTGGCGAAGGGTTTTACACATAGCATCTCTCAGCTGTTCTTCACAACTATCTGGGGAAGTATTACTATCAGCCCACTTTATAGATGAGGAGACAGAGATTGCTCTAGAAACACAACTGGATAGGAGAGTTACCAACTTCAGCTGTTCCTTTGCCCATTTGGCCTGAGGCACAAGGATATAAAAAAATACCGACCCTGCCGTTCAGGGTCTTAGCCTCAGACCACTCCTTGCCCAGGCTGTTCACCACCCTCAGTTGCTCCCAAGCTGGGAGCTGCTTGCCCTCCAGTGCATACAGTGTGTGTCAGCAGCTACTGGTTGTCCTGAGGAGCAAAGGTGGCTCTGTCCGTGGCAGCACCTCACTGCAGAGACCTCCAGGCCCAGGACTGAGTGTCTGTTTGGTCCAGAAAACCCGAACTTCCCTAGTATTCTCTGGCCCTGTAACTTGCGGATAATTAGGGTTAATACTACAAATAATAAGAGCTAGGATGTACTGGTGCCCGCCATGACCATAGCCTGTATCAAGCTCTTTATATTAGGATCTTATTTTCTCCTACAACAGCCCTATTATTTTGGTCTGCCTTTAAAAAAAATAGAGATGGGGTCTTGCGATGTTGCCCAGGCTGGTCTTGAACTCCTAGGCTCAAACGATCCCCCTGCTTTGGCCTCCTAAAGTGCTGGGATTACATGCATGAGGCACAGCACCTGAACATTACTGCCTTTTTACAGAAGAGTAACTGAGGCTAGCAGCAGCCCAATGTCATGCTGCTGGCAAAGATATCAGCTTGCTCCTTCTTGTGCTTGGTTTCCAACTTATATTTTTAGCCATTAGGCCAGCATCTCCCAAAGAATAGGCTATAGGGACCAACCTCATTGGAAGCTCATTTTAAATGGGTAGAGTCCTGGGTCACATCTAACACCCGCTGAGCTAGAATCTCTGGAGCTGAGGCTGGAAACTTGAACTTCAATCAGATTTCCCTGGTGATTCTTATGCACATCAAAATTTAAGAACTACTGGAATATGATCGAGGGAAATCTTTCAGCTGCAAATTCATGCTTCCCAGGCAAGGACACCTCATAGCCACTAGATTTAAACTTAAGGATTAGTGTGCAGATACTTGCCACCAGATCACTTTCATAACTGAAGCAGAAATTGCCAACCATTGCTGTCATCTCTACAGGGTTTCCTTGGAGTAAAACTGGTCAGTTGCACTGCTGTACTTCATATTTACCACCAGGCAGCATGAGCGCTCTAGTAAAGAAACATTCTTGGAACAGCCTCTCAGACTGAAACAGCCATGCCCAGAGGCAAAAATCAGGCAAACCAGAAGCACCCACTGAATATGCATTAGTGAAATGGTCTCTCCTTGTGAGCCACTCAACTGCAGTGCCTAAGCACCCTCCTCCCAGTTATCCATCAGTAATTCCTCCCCTGATTCCACTAGATGCCCAGTGACTTAAGAGGCTGGGCTTTGCACAGGTGGCTGAGTCCCCTTCCTGAGTGTCACACCAATCTCCAGAGGAGATAAAACCAGCAACATACAGGTTTGACAGCCTTCAGAATCCTCTTCTCTCCTCTAACAATAGCAAACCACACTCTCAAAGGAGAGGAACATCCTTCTATGACTACAAAGTTTTCCCATGACAGGCTTCTGCAACTCTGGAGGACAGCATGGGTTTCTAATGACATTAATTCACATCATGCAGCCATTACTGTGAGCAGATGTGTGGGAAGAGGCATTATTTACTTAAAAATAATCCTCTGTTGTCTCAGGAGGCCGAGGCGGGCAGATCACCTGAGATCAGGAGTTCAAGACCAGCCTGGCCAACACGGTGAAACCCCATCTCTACTAAAAACACATAATTAGCTGGGCGTGGAGGCATACACCTGTAATCCCAGCTACTCAGGAGTCTGAGGCAGGAGAATTGCTTGAAACCCGGAGGCAGGGGTTGCAGTGAGCCAAAAGCGTGCCATTGCACTCCAGTCTGGGCAAAAAGGAGTGGAACTCTGCCTCAAAATAATAATAATAATAATATTAATAATCCTCTGTTGTCAATGTGGTATCCAGGAAATTCTCTTTAGAAGAATTTCTAACACAGAACATCTGACTGTAGTTAGGGAGGAGGCTGTCTGGACCAACATACACTTGCAGTCCAACCAGAAGCCATTGCTGTAGTTCAGCTTATTCAGAAAGAGATAGCCCCCCCCCAAAAAAAGAGAGAGAGAGAGAGAAAATGGGGCAGCCTGAGATAGGGTTCTTCCTTATCAGAGTATGAAGTAATGCTTATTCCTGGGAGAGCAAAGTCAACTTAAGTAATGTCTGAAGAACACTATGAGTTAGGACAGACAGCAGTGTCAAGGAAATAGAACTAGGCAAGGTTCTGCCTGGATGGAACCCTCAGCCGAGTAAGGAAGATGGGCATTAAATAAGCACTTGGGCACGTTGTAAGGGGTTCAAAAGAAGAATTTTATGGGGTACTGGCTTTTGTAGCTATGGGCTCTAACTTGAGCCAGGGGCTCAGGAGAGGCTGCCTCTCTGAGAAGACAGTGCTTAAGCAGAGACTTAAAGAGTAAGAATTGAGTAGACCATAAAAAGGGCTGGGGGCTAGAGGGGGTTAAGGTTTGGGAAGGGGAAGTAGGACCTGCATGGGACATGTTCCCAGCAGAGTCCCAGAGATGTAAGAGTGCTGCACAGCTGGGAAAAAGGGAACCCCAAAGAACTGGACCACATACACAAGTGTGACCACGACTTCACTATGATTTACTAAGTAATATTCGTAACATTTTTTCTATGAAAAAATCAGATACCAATTTCAAGCAATGGAGGCAATGTTGAATGAGAAGTATGGCATCTCTGGACCACCTGCTTTTCCTGAGCATTTCACCTTTCAGGTTAAATTAATCATCTTATATCTGGGAAATGAACATGCAAACTTCGCCACCTCTCAGTCTAATTTATTCATGGAGGCTGTAGTTCTTCCAGAATGTCCTCCTTAGAGCAATTTCTAGCCCCTTCTGGGCTAAAGGGAATAAAAATGATTACTACTTGTCTGGGTTTGAAACAATGCTGTCCTCAAGGAAAACTGACGATGGAACAGGCTTCCGTATCATGAGGTTAATGACAGTTTTCCAGAGGCCTAAAACTCAGGGGTCCTTAAGAGATTTCCTGATCCTTGGAGAAAAGTATGTGGTACTGCAGACATACCACGTCAAAAGAACTGCTCTTCTTAGTTCTTGCCTTCTGTTTCTTCCCCTCCACATTTAGTTTTGAGACTTTGTCCCCTATCCTTTCATTGAATCAATTATTTTTCCTCCTTTAAGACCTCTCTGCATATGCCACAACCTGAAATTCCCTAAAAAATGACCTAAAATCATGTAATTTCAGGCCTTCCTTTAAAAAAAATGACATCCCCTACTCAGGCAAAAATATATTAAACAGGTAAATTATATTTTTCAAATTTAGAATGAGCCCTTGCTCTTAAAATTTAAAAAAGTCTGTGATTTCAGAGAGATGCCTCAACATAGTATTCTTTCTTACGAATGCTTAAACCACTGACTTTGATGGAAAGCAAGAGTAGTATTCTAAAGTGCTATGACTAGTGCCTTTTGTTGGTTGCTCTCTTTTTGTATTTCTAATCCTACCCAGCTGAAACAGCTGACCTAACCATCCTTGATAAAAATAAATTCTCCCTCTAAACATGGTGGTAGTGACCTTGATAAGAACTTGGGACTGGTGTCCCACAACACTAAGAGAGTGATGGCAGTGAGTGAATTCTGGAGGCCTCAGACATCTTCATCATCAACTTTATTTTACTATTAAAATTTGACTTTAGAGGAATTAAGCTGACCACATATTGCTCTGTCAAAAGGAGAATGAGAAGCTACTTTTTACTAGGATGGCTATAATAGGATGTAGATTAATCAGACACTTTATATGTTGCTGTTGGGAATATAACATGGTACAGCTGTTGTGAAAAACAGTTTGGAGGTCTCTCAAAAACCTAAGCCTAGAGTTACCAGATAACCCTGCAATTCCACTTCTAGGTATAGATCCAAAATAATTGAAACAGGTGCTCAAACAAATGCATGTACAAGCATGTTTAGAGCACTACTACTCACAATAACCAAAAGGAAATGTCTTTTTGTTTATTGCGTCCATTAATGGATGAACAAACAAAATGTCATCAATATCCATCAATGGATGTCCATCAATGTCCATAAATGGATGAATAAACAAAATGTGGTATATACCTAAATGGAATGTTATTCCATAAAGATGAATAAAGGACTGATACACACTACAACACGGATAAGCCTTCAAAATGATACACTAAGTGAAAGAAGCCAGACACAACAGCTAACATATTGTACAATTCTACTTGTATGAAATATCCAAAATAGATGGATCCATATAGAATGCAGACTGGCAGTTGCTAGGAGCTGGGGGGAGAGGGAGGGAAGGGGAGCAACTGCTTAGTGGGTGATATGGTTTGGCTGTGTCTCCACCCAAATCTCATTTTGAATTGTAGCTCCCATAATTCCCACCTGTTGTGGGAGGGACCCAGTGGGAGATAACTGAATCATGGGGGTGGTTCCCCCATATTGTTCTCATGGTAGTGAATAAGTCTCACGAGATCTGATGGCTTTATAAGAGGAAATCCCTTTCACTTGTCTCTCATTCTCTCTTCTCTGCTGCCGTGTAAGACATGCCTTTTGTCTTCCATCATGATTGTGAAGCCTCCCCAGCCAAGTGGAACTGTGAGTCCATTAAACCTCTTTTTCTTTATAAATTACCCAGTCTCGGGTATGTCTTTATCAGCAGGGTGAAAACAGACTAATACAGTGGACAAGGGGTTTTACTTTGGAGTGACAGAAATGTTTTGGAACTAGATAGGGATGGTGGTTGCACAACATCGAATGTGCTAAATGCCACTAAATTGTTCACATTAAAATGGTTACTTTTAAGTTATGTGAATTGAGCTTCAGTAAGTTATTTTTAAAAAATAAAAAACATACTGCCTTGGGAAGAACCTTGATAAGTACAAAATTTTATTGCTGAAGAGAGCCAGATGAATCAGTTGATTCACATGCCTTATTTCTGTAGGTAAGGAAATTAAATTCCCTAAAAATGATATAATTTGCCCATGGCCTTTCCCAAAGTCAAGAGCACAGCAAATCTCTTCTAGTTGTTTGCTTCGCTTTCCTTGTCTGTGAGCCTTTATATTAGGAGGAAACATAATTGAGCTTTTTTTCTTTTTAAATCAATCTGTAAATGCCTTTTTCTCTTGGAGAAAATACAGAGGATAATTTTTAAACATCCTCTTCAGACTCAAGAATATGAATTAACCATGCATTCCATTGGTACATCTGGGACCCAGTGAGACAATGACTAATTCATGTAAACAATTGTAATTTTTCACTGCCAACTCTTGTTTACCTGATAGAGATGCACGGGTAATCCTCCTTGATAGAGAAAAAAAAAATCTAATTATCTCCATTTGGTTTTAGAATGTCTTGTGGTCCAGATAATGTCAAGGCATTTACTTCTAGCAAACAAATTAAATAAAGACAGTTTGCAATGCTCTTAATCTACCTTCCCTCCCCCAGGGTCCTGCTCTGTTTTCTCCTCTCTCATCTTCTGCATCTCCTATCCCCATCCTGAAATCTAGTAAGCTGTAGTGACAGACCTTAAGAGTATCACAGGCTTCCTTTCTAAATAATGTTCCCTTCCCTGGATTTTCTTTCCCTTTTCCATTTCTGTATCTCTGGTTGTTCAAACATATACAGGAATATGGATTTTACTAAGTCCTTTAATTATAAAAACATTGTAAAATTAAAACATTATAATTATACAGCAACATTATTAATATGAAAAGATATGGCTTTAATTAAGAAATTATTTTTGTCAAAGAAGTTTGTTTTTCCATGAGGCAAAATTTAATACCTAGTATGATTTAATCAACTGGCAATTCCTTTTGCAAAATATCCTTTTAATGAGTAATTTCTTAGATCTATTTGAAAGCATCTTCACACCAGATCAGAGGTAATATAATAAAAGCTATTCACATTCTCATTGGAATGTTACTTTTTAATATAGTAACTATGGGATCTCAGAAGATGTACAGCAGAGCCTCCATATGGCACAGAAAAAAGACAAGAAACTAACTAGTTGGCACTCGCCTAGTTATGGACTGAATGTTGGTGCCCCCACCATTAATATGCAGAAACGTCATCCTCATTGTGATGATATTTGGAGGTGGGGTCATTGGGAGAGAATTAGGTCATGAAGGTAGAGTCCTACCCTCATGATAGGATTTGTGTCCTTATAAGCAGAGACATGAGAGAGATGATTTCTCTCTCCCCCATTTGAGGGTAGGGCAAGAAGGCAGTCAGCTGCAAATAAGGAAGGGAGTTCTCATCAAGAACTGGACCATGCTGGCACCCAGATATCAAATTTCCAGCCACCAGAACTGGGAGACAGAAATACAGTGTTGTTTAAGTCACCAGTTTATGGGATTTTTGTATAGCAGTCCAAATGAAGACCTGTCTTTCGATACTTTAAAAACAACAACGTCTTCTTGGACATCGGTATGCTAAATCTCTAAGAGCCACTAAATCGTGTTTTCATCAGTTGTCCCCGAGAAAGTGTATTCTGGCCTTATGAAGAATCAAAAGACTGGAAAAGAAAACAAATTTCTTAAAGGAGCAGAAAAGCTCTTTGCATCTTAGTTGTCTTCCCACTAACTAACAAGCCAAATTCTTTTAAGAACAAAGAGTTGAAGGTTTACCTTTCTTTCTTAATCATTGCCAAATGCATGACATTTCTCAAGCATTTTCTTCACAGAAGATATTCTCTTGCCAGATAATTCTGCAAGACATGCCAGAAGAGAAACATCTGCTTTCCACATTTAGGACCTCTTCAGCTGGTTTTGCAACAGAAACCTCAATCTAAGGTCAAATCATTGTAATAACACAGTCTCCAGCACAGTTGATGTGGTTGCAATGTGAAATGAATTGGGAGAAAACAGAAGTGAACCAGTGTGGCCTCAAATAAAATGTCAAATTTCCACAAGCAAAATCCTACTAAAAAAAAAAACTAGGAACAATTTGAGTAGCTGAAAATAATCTGCAAACATTCTGCTTTGCTCTTCTACAACTGACAAGGTCTATGGAAAGCATGATTTCTGCCCGGCATGACAACAAAGAAAGCCATTTCCAATTCAGTCTGTAAGGAAAAAGGAAATAAACAACTTCAGCAAATATTTATCGGGTACCACATTAGTATGTGAGGGCTGCCAAACAGAATACCACAGACCGGATGGCTTAAACAACAGAAATTTATTTTCTCACAGTTCCGGAGGCTGGAAGTCTGAGATCTAGGTTTTGGCAGGGTTGGTTTCTGAGATCTCTCTCTTTGGCTTGTAGATGGCAGTCTTCTTTCTATGTTTTCCCATGGTCTTCCTTCTGTGTATGTCTGTCCTAATCTCTGATTATAAGGACACAACTCATACTGGATTAGTGCCCACTCTACTAGCCTCATTTTAACTTAATTATTTATGTAAAAACCCTATCTCCAAACTTGGTCATATTCTGAGGTACTGGGGGGTTAAGGATCTCAACACATGAATTTGGGGGACACAAGTCAGCCTATAACAAATACATATATGATGTCAGGCACTGTATGCAAACCAATTAGCATTGAAAAATCAAAGGAAGTTCTTAACTGTTTCATTTTTTTCTACAGAAACACAAATCTGAAAAGAAATGAAGAACCATCTTTGCCTCAGGATGTGGCAAATGGAGCTTTGGAACTGATGCATATTCAAAAGAAGGATCTCCTGCCCTAGCAACACAGCAAGACCCCATTTCTACAAAATAGAAAAAAAAGAGTCAGGTGTGGTGGTGAGTGCCTATAGTCCCAGCTACTCGGGAGGCTGAGATGGGAGGACAGCTTGAGCCTAGGAGATCAAGGCTGCGGTGATCCATGATTGTGCCACTACACCCCAGCCTGACAGTGTGAGACCTTGTCTCAAAAAAAGAGAAGGTGCTCTTTGTCTGTTGGGAAAGAGACCTTCCATAGATAGCTTATCCAATGAACACTGGTGCTCATGCACATGTGTGTGTACTGGCATCTCCAGGTTGGTTAACATGGTATCTGCCTCGTGACCAGTTCGTTACTTAGTGATGTGGTCACATTTCTGTTGGTTCTTCTTTCAGACACAGCCCCAGGGCCTCATTCTGGCCGCCAAAGTCAGGTCCCTGGTTTGCCGCCTCCAACAGTCCCACTCTGTGAGATCCTGGTTAATTTGGTTTGTACTTGGCAAAAAATAAAAAATAAAAAAAACTACAAAAAAACTACAAAAAAAGTGCCAAGAATGTCTCCCTTATTTATGAAATGCAATATACTTTCTTAGTGAAAAATGGGTTCTTTTCTAACTTGCTATTCAGTAGGGACATAATGGTTTTGCATACTCATAGCTTCTCTTTCTAATCTTTCTGGAAATCTAAGATGCCAAATGTTCTTGGCTCTCAACTGAGTCCTTTCTATCTTTAGGCACCATTCAATGTCCATAGCTTTTTCATCGGACAGCTCTCATTTTACATCCTCTATAATTTTTAATTCTATACAGAGGATCTCACTCATTTCTCAACTATCCATTGTCCCAACAATTATTTTTACTTGAATAAAGTATATAATATTTTCCTTTGATCAAGTATATCAGAATATCATAGTGTGTTTAAGTGTTAAGACACTGAGGACAGCACCACTCAGGAAAAAGTGAGGTGTCTATGGAGCTAGCCTTGCAGAGTTAATCTGCTCTTAACTAGTGGTGGCCATAGACTAAAGTGTCCATGCACAAGGCAAACCAAGTTCTACTTCTGAAGTCTGAGACCTAAGCTCTCCATAGCTAGAAGATGCCATGAAACAGAAACAAGCCACTAACCTGCCCATAGTAGGTGATTCTGTATAAATGAGAACATGAACAGAATTCAGGTGACATGGTACCAGAATTGAGGACTAGACAAGCAGGGAGGGATGTTGTATTAGTCCATTCTCATGCTACTATAAAGAACTGACCAAGGCTGAGTAATTTCTAAAGGAAAGAGGTTTAATTGACTCACAGTTCTGCATTGCTGAGGAGGCCTCAAGAAACGTGCCATCATTGCAGAAAGGGAAGCAAAACACGTCCTTCTTCACATAATGGCAGGAAGAAGTGCTGAGCAAAAGGGAAAAAGCCCCTTATGAAACCATCAGATATCCTGAGAACTCTCTCACTATCATGAGAACACCATGGAAGTAACCACCCCAATGATTCAATTACCTCCCACCAGGTCCCTCCTACTATGATTTAAGATGAGATTTGGGTTGGGACACAGTCAAACCATATTAGATATTAACACATCCAAGCACAGCGTACAGGAAATACCACTCTTTGGAATGTGGAAATCATTGAACTAAGCAGTGGAAGCTAGTACATGGAAACATGAGTTGTTTAGGCAACTCAGATACAACGTCATGAGGAAAGCAAAGGAAGGGATAGCTGAGGCTGGCACAGAAGACAGTGGGAAGACAGAAGGTTACATAGGATTAGTTTGGCCCTGTTGAAAAGTCATGGAGATCCAGGAAGAGGTGGCTGGAGAAGGAAACTTAAGCGCTGAAAAGAAAAAAGAAGAAAGCTGGACTAGAGTAAGGTAAGGCCCTAAAGGATGAGAAGGGAGATTAAGAAGTGATCACAAGTTTCTTGATCAAGGAAAGGGTTGTCAGCCCAGGATTTCCCAACGTGCCTGGGAGCAATGTCTTCCAAGATAAAGATGCCACCTGCAAAACTAGTCTTCAGTGTCCTGAAGGACCTATTCTCAAAGAACTCAACAATATCACTTCCATTCTGCCCTCTGTGTATCTGCAGCTAAAATTTCTCCACATTGTTTCCATCCTCAGGTTTTTCCCACCAATTCAGCTTGCTAACAGAGTACCCAAGTTTCTCATTCCTTCTATTTAATCTGTCTCTTTTTATCCAGGTAAATGCTTGTACTATCTAGGTAATAGCCACAAATGCCATTTCACACCTTACTAAAACATTACATTTATGTCACCCTATTCAGTTTCAAACTTATTTGATTCTCTTTCTCTGGGGACTAATTTATATAGAGATACCTTTAATGACAAAACTTTCCAAACTATTTTCTGATTCAATCTTTTCGACTAAGAATTACCAGTTATTTCTTATGTCTCATTTCTTCTTCCTATCACCTCTGTCCATGTTCACAGTAACAGGCTTTGTACTTTTATCTGAGCCCTTTTTAAAAAATTCCTCTCTCAAGTTTCTCTACTTTTAGTCTTCTAAATCAAGTTAATGAATTGTCTGCTATCTCAGGCCCTCTGACACCTGATCCCCTGAGTAGAAGCCTGTTGTTCTTGTATCTTACACAATGATTCACTGCAGAGATATCTCTCTGAGCCTGGGATTTCATGACACTGAAAACATAGAACAAGCTTTATAAATGGCAGCCATATTTCATCTACACACAGAAGCTGCTCACCTACCTCAGGGGAAGGTTTCAGAAACAGATGGTCTGCTTTGGGGACTACATACACTCAGAATTTCTTATTTGGAATTACACTTTACATGAATAAAAAATACAGCAAATCATCTAAAGCTCTAAAAATGTATGCAGAGACCTCTACAAATACCAGACATGTTGTTTGCAGCACAATTTATTATCTGGTCATAGTATTTGGTCACATTATTAGGTACCGATTTAACACCATGTAACCTCTCTTGACACAGAGCAACCCAAAAAGAAAACTTCAAAATGTGCAACAGCAATAAATATCAAGCTTTCTGATCTAAAATGTATAAATATAAAATATCAGTCATTTCTGGAAACATCTTAAGAAAATCCGGCAACCACATGTCCGTGAGTAGGTGTCTGATGTTGACGGTGCTTACATTCAGAACATATCACCTCAGATCCAACACAATTATTTTTATGTCTTTTACCAACACATGTTTGCATATCTAGGAAAGAAAAAATTGGTTTTACTATATGTTTGATTTTAGCATAATGTTTACCATATGATTTTCTTTAGGGAGGGAGTATAGATTTCCTAATTTTAAATTGTTCCTGATTTTTAAAATATTTCCAATCAGAAGCTATACAATCACATTTATTAATTTCAACAAAAACAAAAATATTTACAGGGGTTGCCAAATAATTTTCATTTTAAGTAAATGCTAATTTCAATATAATGTTCTCTGATGTTACAGCCACAGAACTGCCAAAAAATTAGGGAAAAAAAAAGGCGTAGTCAAATGTTTCTTTTGGACTATGCAAAAGTAATCAAGAAGTATGATCGTAGTTTTCATACAATTGCTATGAAAAAACTAATTTGGCCATATCAAGCAGAAAGAATTCATGCAACATTTTAAATGCCATTTTCTATGATAATTGTTTACTTATTTGGACTCTGAAGAAAACTTTTAAATATCACACATATATATAAGTGGAAAGGTAACTTTGTGCACCATTAATTCTGCTATAGAAATATTGATGTTTCCTTGTAAATACAATTATTTTGAGAATAAATCAGAAATTAAGTATGCCGATAGATTAATTTTCTGAGATAAAACTCCAAACTAAGCAGTACAGTATTTTATCTTATATTAGACTGCTACTATTTATTTAAAAACAGGTTGGGGGGGCAGTGAATAAGAAATACCTGGAAAAATAACTAATATGATGTACTCACACTGAACAGCCTGGGCTCCTTGGTGTGTGGATGAAAGCCCTTTTTTTTACAAGCAGAAACCTCAAGCATGCCAGCATTGGTGAGCCTGAAGATGCCAGTGCTAAATTTCAGAGTGAAAACGGGTAGAAAAATTAAGGATCATTTGGGCATTCCAGATGCTTTATTTGAACAGCACACACATACATATTCCTCAAATGGGACTGAGAACTCACAAACTAGGAATTCTATAGTGATTTTTTTTTTTTAACCAGTGACTGGCCCAGAGGAGAGAAACCCAGGAGGAGGCAATGCTGCTGCTAGGAGCCTGCAGGATCGTTAAGCGGACAAGGCAAATAAGCTACTGTGTGTGACCCCACAGGAAAGGCCAAGGCCCCACCAGAGAGTCCCATGAGAGGAAATTACAAGTGGCAGATATTTCGAATTCTTCTAATAATGTTAATACAGATTATAGCAATAGCAAATAGGTATTGAGTGCCTGCTGCGGTACCAGGCACTATGCTAAGCACTGTACATAGGCTATTATCTAATTTCATCTTTACATCCATCCCTGATGGGCAGGTATCAGGGATGAAGAGGCAGAGGCCTACAGTGGTCAAGTATCCTGCCTAACACAACACTTGAGGGGTGGAGCCATGATTTCCATATGTATGTTTGATTCCCATGCTCATAACTACTCTACAATAATCAGTGTCTCCAAAGCTAGAAAGGTTTTTTCTCAGCTAAGGCTAGAACATTTCTTATGGTAGAACATAATACAGTAGAAATGAGTCCTAAAAAGGCTAACTGGGATAGCATCCTTCTTAAATGTTATTCACTTCAAGGTCACGCTAACTGAAGAAAGAAAATCAGTAATTCTGCCACAGAATGGACCTTAAACTGCAGAGCTACAGGTCGATGGCAGCTGACTGCCACCCATCTCTTTTTCCCGAGGGTGTTGTGTGCTTGCCAATCCAAGTACCACAACCTGGTGTCTAGACACACAGGAACCCAGCAGCCCTAGACAAAGCCTTCTTTGGGCTCCCCTGAAGAGTCACACTTACTCTTTATGCTTTGGTGAGCAAACAATGGCAATGGCCTCTGGCAACATGAGTTGATAGGAACAGTGAGTGTGAAGATCAACGCTGGATAAGAATGCAGTTTGAGTGGGATGCGTCTATAAATAGAAAAGAAGACAATTTTACTAGGATAGCTGTCTTAGGCAAGGCCACAGCTTATTTTAATAGAAAATTCTGTTTTTTAAAAAATTATTTTTAACCATTAATCAAATAAGGGATTTTTAAAAAGGTTTTGCTGACATGATCCTTCCCTTTATGCATTCCTATTATTTGCTATTTTGGAATAACTATGACTTTGAGAAGAGGCTCCTAGAAGTGTTGGTGTACTTTCTTCTTTTGGGGATAGAAAGAGCTGGAAATTAATTTGCTAGGGGCTTTAAATAGATTCTTATAGCATTATCACAACTCATTTATGAGATACTTATTTTATTATCTGAATTTTACATACAAGGATCCCAAAACTAAGGGAGGTTACATAATGCGCCTGTGGTCACACAGCTGGTAAGGAGCAGAGCTGTGACTGGAAACCCTGGACACAAGATATGTATATACAACATTAGGAACATTAAAAGGAAGTTTTCACTAAATAGACCACATGTTGCTGTGTATCGTTTTGTGGATTGCCATTTCCTATAAATGGCAGAATGGGAGACTCCAAGTTGTTAAAGGTATTTGGGACTAATCTTGCATAGCAACTAAATATATGGGGAGGAAAAAAGAGGGATTATAAATTAAAAGAAATCTGCCAAGTCTCTGGCTACATACAAATGTGTTTATGCATGGTCAATCAGAGGTTCATATTTGAATATAAAAAATAAATGCACATCTAGTTATTTTAAAAATTCATATTAAACCCTAATTACTCTTGAAAGAAAGAATGTGACTATTTTAATCATGAAACAAAGATTCATGGCACCACTGTCTAGGTCCTGACACCATTACGCACTAGCTATATGACACTGTGAAGATTACTTAGCCTTCTCTTGCCCATTTCATCATCTGTAAAATTGGGATAATATTTTCTGCATGGGATTGTTATGAAGATGAAATATGACAGTCCATTAAAATTCTTGGAACAGTGCTTAGCACATAGAAATAAAAGGCATTAGCGGTTGTTATTGCTGTTGTTATTTTAATGTCTTTATTAACTAAAAGGCACAGATCCATAGTAGTAGCTAAATGTCTTTACACACAACTATATTCTATTAAAGAAATGTAAGATTTTAAAACAATTTTTAGGCCAGGCATAGTGGCTCATGCCTGTAATCCCCACTTTGAGTGGCCAAGGTGAGAGGATCAGTTGAGCCCAAGGGTTCAAGACCAGCCTGGACAATATAGGTAGACTCCATCTCTACCAAAAAAAAAAAAAAGTTGTTTTAATTAGCTAGACATGGTGGCATGTGCCTGTAGTCTCAACTACTTGAGGGGGCTGAGGTGAGAGGAGCACTTGAGTCAGGGAGGCTGAGGCTACAGTGAGCTGTGATCACTCTACTGCACTCCAGCCCGGACAACAGAGCAAGACTCTGTCTTGGGAAAAAAAAAGCAAGAAAAAGTTTTTTTCTGCTTTAATAGAATGAAGGCAAAATCAGATGATTATTTACAGAAAGCTACATGTTCTGCAAGGAAAAAATAACACTTGGCCTATAAAAACTTAGATCGACAAAGGAATGGAAATTATCCTAACTTTTAAAATGCAAATCTTCAGTAGGGGGTACGAGTGGGAGTATCTGACAGCCTGTTATCTTACAAGGAACACCTTCTCTTTGTAAAATAGAGGCTTCTATGTCTTTGTGAGAAATTAAAAATTGTTCAAAGAAACTATAGTGCTGTGGAGGCGGCAAGCAGGTTATCATACAGACAAATCACTTTGCTTGTCAATTTATTTCCACACGGAATGCACACCACATGACCTGAGTCCTTCATTTCTGCCAAAAGGAATTATGTCTATTCCAATGAGAACAGTTTTCCCATGGGAGAATGAGGCTCCCATTCCCTCACTCTACGGAAATGAAAATGATGATGACAATGATAACAATGGCAGCAGATGCCATTTATTGCAACTGTATAATGTGAACTAATCACTTTCCATGAGTCATATCATTGAATTCTCACAGCAACAAGTGCTATTATTATCTCCATTTTGCAGGTGAGGAAACTGAGGTAAGCAAGAAAGTGAGTAACTTGTGGATGCTCATAAAGCTAGTTAAACCAAAAAGTCCAAATTCAAATACATGTCTGTCTGATTATATTTCAGACCTTTTTTCCCGATGACTAATTTGTATTTGAAAAAAGCCAGCTCTGGAATTTGTTGCTATTATTACACTTGATAAAAAACATCATAAAAAGTCATTACAATCACTGAGGTTTAGAAATGTAACATTTTTGTATTTTCATTCAACCACAATAATTTGATATGGTGAAATGAGTTTAACAAAAAGTCCTAGAATTCAATAATTATGCTAAACTTATTAAACAACTTACCTTCATAATTGCATGCATTATGTTCACAGAAGCTCATAAGGGGAAAATTTTTGTTTCTAATTTGGAAAATGTTTTGTTAGATAAACTAACATTGACTTGTCAGTGTAAATGCATAATTTAATAGACTGTCATTCTTGCTAGAATTTGTTTTGCTTTAAAATGCATTCTTGTTACAGAAATCATGTCAAGCTAAATAAGGCATTCTTTTTACAGAAATCATGTTAAGCTAAATAATATAGCAATTTCCAGGCAAACTGTAATGCATATTACTTACTGTTAAGTAAAGCAAATACACATATGTAGAGTTTTACAAACTCTTCATTATAAATAATTTCTTGCATTTGAGAGGCAGTTTATACTTTTCAAAGAGTTTTCACACCTGGTATCTTGTTTCCTGTTCACAGAAATCCAGTGAGGAGAGAAGGCATTCATGAACCTCACTCAGCCAATGAGGGAATCTGGAAACTAGGCTAGAAGTCCTGACTGATAGAACATAATCATTTACAGGTGGAGTTGGGACTAAAGTCTCCTGTACCCTCCAGAACTGCATAATACCAAATGCTTAGGAAGTGTGTGTGTGTGTGTGTGTGTGTGTGTGTGGATGCTGCCCCTCCCCAGTGCTTCTCTATAAAGCAAGTAAAAATGATCATGTATCATTCCTCAAGGGCACTTGGAGGTCCCCAGAATGCGTCCTGGAAATTTTCTTGGCCAGTATCCCATCTTAGAGGGATGGCTTATCCCAGTCTGCTATGGTTTGAATGGTGGGGTCTCCACCACTATTCATGATGAAACTTAATCCTCAATGCAACAGTATTAAGCAGTGTGGTCTTTGGGAGGTGAGTAATCACAAAGGCTCCACTCTAATGAATGGTATTAAGACGCTTGTGAAAGGGCTTAAGGTTGAAGGGAGTGCTCTCTTGCCCTTCTGCCTTCCATCCTGTGAGGACACAGCAACAAGGTGCCATTGGTGTTTAGTGAAGGCTGCTTGTGGAAGCTGAGAGCAGCCCTCACTAGACACCAATGCTGGTGCCTTGATCTTGGACTTCCCAGCCTCTAGGACCAGACAAAACAAATTTCTGTTCTTTTTAAATTACCCTATATCAGGCATTTTGTTATAGCAGCAAAAACACACCAAGACGTTATCCTAGATCCAGCTTATGTGAGACTGAATGGAAAAAATTTCCCTCAGCTGGATTGCACTATGGCTAGAAAGGATAGATTATTATCACCAATTATAATAGGTACAATTTTCTGAGTCTCTCAAAAAATGTGCTGTGAAATTCACCAATAGTATCTCATTTAATATGAAATATCCTGTGAAGTCAAGTATTATGATCTCCATATTATGGATGATAAAACTGATGCTCAGATTGCTTAATAACTTGCCAATGCCCCTACAGTAAATTCTTAGCACAGCCAAGATTTAACCTCATGTCTATTTGACTTGCTCCTATGATGGCCTGGTGGATGTTGGAATTCAATGTTTTGGGCCCTATCCTCTTGCCTTACTCTGTGGCTGTTTATATAGTGATGCATACATCGTTTGCCTATCTGAGGGGTGTCAGGAAGTGTAGCTGATATATACAAACACGTTTAAAAGAAACATTTTCAGATATTTTCTTAAAATAATCTAATTTAGACCCACATTAATAGTTGTGTAGCCAAATCAGTTAACAATTTGGCTAAGCCTTCACTAGGCTATGTAAAATCATCTAAAACAAATCACCTGATTTCCAAGTGTTACTCTCTTTCTTCCTACCTCTTTTAACTTTAGATGATACGAAAAAGCAAAAGATACACGTTCTCCAAATCCAGATTTGACAGATTTAGACACAGTCTAACACTGAAAAACATGCCATAATATGATGAAATTTATTTTTTTTAATATCTGTTATTCTTTTCTCTCCGCTTGAGAACCACTACTTAAATGATGACCTTTATTACATTTGAAAAATTTAAAAAGAAGAAGCTATTTAAAAGAGGCTAAACTTTTTCAAGGAGGAAAATAGCATGCCACACAAAAATAAACTGAAACCCAAAAGGTCAAACGTACATGAATCCATCCTAGAGTGAGGAGATCATGTTGATCCTGCACATTGAATAATTCCTCTACATTCTCCACGTCACAATAGTCTGGTCCCGCAGACTGCTTTGGCACAATTACATGAGTAATAGTAAATTCATTATGTGTCTAAAAAACAAGTAGCAGAAAGAATGACATGCATCTGACACACACACACACACACACACAAACAAAAAAAAAAAACAACGGAACAGGAAGTGCAATGTTTAAGACTAAAGAGTCCGCCAATAGGGGTGTGTGTCTAGGTACAGGGACCACTTACATTATCCCTCCCTGTACCGGGACACACAACCATTCCCAATTCAAAAACAAGTCCCAACAGTAAAAATGGATTCTTTGCCAAAAGTTTGAGACTCAGTTGTTTGTAGCTTGAAACCCACTTTCACAATAGAAAACATAACATAAATAGGAATTTGCATGCCAGGCTTCTGTGGAAGTTTAGTTAATAAATGATGTCTTGATATAGCTGTAATGGAAAAACTGAACAAAACAAGGACAGATTTGTTTGGAGGGGGAGATACTAGTTAAATAATTTTGTGGTGTTACCAAAAGGCATTTCTTAGGGTTGTGAAGGTTGATGGTTTTGTTTTTATATTACTAATTATATTTAATGTCACCTCAAGATTTAAGACATTCTTCGAATGTTGCGAGGACTCACTAGGATCTTCTGTAATTAAGATAATGTTTTGGATTTGCAATCAGATAAAGAGAAAGGAAAAAACAAATTATTCCCCTTAGGCAAAAGGTAAGAGTTGAGAGGAAGAGGGTTGTGAAGTGCCATGGGATCCTGAAAGAAGAGATGTTTGTGCAGTGAGAGGCTGTCTTCCCCCAGGCAGGCTGGCCTTTCTCTGTCCAGAGGACCATCCTCTCTCTAGCCTTAGGGCTTTCCTGCACACTATGCACTGCTCCTTTGCCCTGATTTCAACTCTTCCCTCCATCCAACCTCTTCCTTTATGTATTCTTCAGGCCTAGCTCAAACATCACTTCTCAGGGAAACCCTTCTCCACCCTTCAGACAAGGTTAGATTTACCAGTTACACACTCCCATGATTCCCTGCACTTGCACAGACAGCACTCAGCCCCACTTATCATTAGTCATCTGTCTGGGTCTTCACAGCATCATAAGTATCGTGAGGCAGGCTGTTGCTGGACACCCACTGCTAATACCCAGCACGCTGCCTGGCACATTTAGATATTCGGTAAATGTTTGTCTGACAACGGAGTGAACGAATCACAAATGAATCAATAAATCAATCTGAATACAACACAGGATGTGGGGGTGGATGTTTCAATAGCACACTGTCTCCTTAAGTGCAACAGAGGTGACTGTAGATGCCCATTCTCCTGTGCTTGCCACCAATGGCTTCCTCTATCTTGGAGGGAAAGAGATGACAGAATACTGGAATGCAGGAGGAGATTGTGTATTGAATACAATGTAGTATTATTCAATAAAGCAGAGGTTCCTAAGCTAAATTTTGAGGACTGAAAATATGCCTGGACCCAGATATATAAACTAGCACTCAAAACAGACTATGAAAGGACACGCCCAAAGAAACATTATTTATCTTTGTTGTAGATAGGAAATTGAATGCATCTCCTTTCTTTCATCTCCTTCTATTATGACATTGTCTTTCATCACATACTTATGATATCTTCCATAATTAAATATGTCCTGTGCCTATAGGCTTTTGTTGAAACTACTGCCTTAAACTAAAGGAAACAACAAAATCCTAGTTTTATTCCATGTGTTTCTCAAAAAGGACAGCAAGATAATACATGCCACAGATTAAGTTAATTATACGAATGTATGTGAAGCTAACAATTGCAATGAAAATTTGATTTGGCAACCAGATAGATTTGGAAATCTGAAGACCTATATTTCATACCATTTTTCTAATCAAAGATTTGATTTATAGGTTGATCTTTAGGACAAGTTTTTATAGAGTCTCTGAAATTTTACAATCTATTTTCTAGAAGGATCATTCCATTAATAATGACAGTAGTTTTATAAAGTTAATTTGTGTAATGTTAATTACATAATACTTATAACTCTTAGCATGCTTTTATTCTGTTCCACTTATCAGAAGAAATCTAGTACTATTAAAAGTATCCTATGCAGATACATATATCTAAATATAAAGATCATACCAGTTTTCCACAGAGTATTCCACAGGTTTCTATTCCTCTCACTGTATTAGATTCTGCCAGCTGCAGAAATTTGTGGCAAAGATCTTTTGGCAAAACTGCACATCGCAGTCCTTCAACCACTAAATCTAAGAAACAAAAAAGGGAAAAAAGGCTAAAAAACAAACTGTATGTCCCATCTTTCAAAATTGCTTTTGGCAAGCAGTCGCAGTTGGACATAAATTTCAAAAATAAAAGTATCAGGTGTTCCACTTTGCATATTTTATTTTAAAACTCTTAGAAGTAAACATTAACCAGAAGTAAAATTAAATTATGTATATAAATTATTTTATAAGCAAAGTGAGGAGGTACCAGCACTTTTACATGTTTGTACCTTGGGTCAACTACTTACATGTTATTTTATCTTTTGGCAGGAAGTAAATATACGGTTAAATGCATAGGCTGTGTAGAATGCATCTCATACCCCATAAGACATATGATAAATATTGTGTTTACCACGTTACTTATATCTTTATGAAAGTTGGTGATCAGCAAGTCAAAGCACAATGTTTTGGTAAACAATTAGCAGTAAAGTAACTTTAAAAATGGTCGCCTATTATCACTCATTTCAAATAAATGGGAACACAAATTCCATCTGACAGAGTCTGTGAAGAAGAATTCTGTATTTTGGAAACCTGCCAGCACTGATCTGGCAGTACGGAGCAGCACTAATTCTTGCAGAAACACACAGGCCATTTGGAGGTTAATTATCTATGTGTATGAGATTCTCTCAGTCCAAGGATGATGCTAAGCATACCGAGTATAAACATTTATTGCTGAGCAAAGTCCTGGATAAACAATTTTCTCAACACCTTTTCTCTCCAGAAAGATGGATGTATTTAAGATGTATGTATTTCTTAGTTAAAATACATAGAAGACAAAAGGACTTGAAATTCTTCTCATTTAAAATCTCTGTTCAATGATAAAATACTTCCCATTTATGATTGAGTCTCTGCTCTATCGGGGGCATCATATTTCCTGAATTTTAAGGTTATATATAGTAAAAGCCAGAGAGTATTGAAAGGTTAGTTCTGTCATGCATACCATATTATGCAGGGGTCCTACTACAATTAGTAATGAAATGAGGAGGACCCTCCCAGATGCTATAGAAATATGGTTCCATCCGATGAGCCTCAGTGTCTCACGGGGGTGCATTTCATCACTTACTCTGAACAGCACTTAGAGTAGCAGCTGGCGTTAAGGCCCTGTTTACAGGAGGAGAGTGGCTAGCATAATTGGTTGCGTCACTTTTATTAGGTTGATCTGCAAATACATTCAGCAAGGAATTGTTCTGGTGTGTGGAAAAGCAGGACAAAGCACTCCCATCAATCTGCTCCGACAGCCCTGAGGTTTGCTGACTTCGCATCTGACCTCGGGCTAACTCTTGCTTCTTGAGTTGATCTTCGAAAAACAGAAACTGCTCCGATTCTAGCTGCTGCTGGCGCATCTGAGCAATCCGCTTCCTTTCTGCCTCTATCAATCTCTGATGCTCCAGTTTTTTGAGAATTTCAGCTTTATATTTGTTCTAAAAAGTGTGACAGCCAGAAGAGAAGGTTAGTGTCCAAGGAAAAACATTGAACTGGAATTAGACATTTTCAGTCTTCAAGCAGACAGAGAAAAGGCTAGATACTGTGATATACCCACAGGGACACTCAGGGAACAGTGAGAGAAATACATAACATCAGGGCAAAAGCCCCTTGATCTGATTAAGATAGCAGTTCTAAATCCACTGATATTTTACCAGAGACAGGCCATGACAATCAGGATCCCTCCATTCCCTTATGCTTGTAAATACTGGAAAATCAACGTTAAGGTTGTTTGCTCAGTCAGACCGACAAGACCATATGAAACAAAATACCTCACCCCTACTGCACTTTCAATATAGTGACCACTGGCCACGTGTGATTATTTGAACTTGATTAAAATTAAACAAAATTAGAAATTCAGCATCTCAGGCACACTAGTCACATTTAAGTACCCAGTAGCCACATGTGGCTAGTGGGTACCATATTGGAAAGTGTCAAACAGAACATTTCCATCATCACAGGGAGTTCTACTGAACAGTGCTGCCCTAGAACCTTTTGCATTTGACTCTAGAACTCATACTCTGCTGGAAATTTATGGATAAGAAGGAATCACTAAAAAGAATGGTTATTAAGGCCAGGCGTGGTGGCTCACGCTTGTAATCCCAGCACTTTGGAAGGCCGAGGCGGGCGGATCACAAGGTCAGGGGATGGAGACCACGGTGAAACCCCGTCTCTACTAAAAATACAAAAAATTAGCCGGGCGCGGTGGCAGGCACCTGTAGTCCCAGCTACTCAGGAGGCTGAGGCAGGAGAATGGCATGATCCCGGGAGATGGAGCTTGCAGTGAGCCGAGATTGCGCCACTGCACTCCAGCCAGGGGGACAGAGCGAGACTCCATCTCAAAAACAAACAAACAAAAAAAGGTTATTAAAATGTGTTCCAACCTTCTCTGTCACCACTAACGAAGAGTTTTGCTAAAAATGAGGAGTCCCAAGCTCTCCAGTCCTAACAAAATATTCAGGCTTATTAGGTCAGATAATATGAAGTATTAATGAGCCTTTCAAGTGATTTTGATAGAAGCTAGATTTGGGAGCTACCGTAAGATGGCGGCAGCATAGAGGACACAGCTGATAGCTGCACATTCAGGTGCATACAAATCACCCTGGGGCTAATTGCAGTTGCAAATCCTGATTCAGAAGGTCTGGGATGGGGCCGGAGATTCTGCATGTCTAACAATCTTCCAAATGATGCTAATGCTGGCTGAAGCGAGGGCTCACAGGCATCGCTGTTCATCTCTCCTAGGCTCAGTCCTGCTATTCTAACCCCACAGAGATTTCTACATGGGACACTACCGTAGGCTATGAAGTGACTGGTATCAAAGGCAGAACATGCAACAGCTGCAGAGCCTGTTCCTCCCAGGAAGATCATGCAGAGGAAGATCATACACATTGCCGACTGTGGAAGGGAGACTTGAACTGGGCTTTCGTCTGCCTTGCTGTTGCTTTGTCTTACCCTCCAAGATCATTTCTGTCTTTCATATTTCAAGTCACATTATTAATATACACACTTCAGGGACATTTCCAATTTCAACATTCCCTCTACCACTTCGTTAAAACTTACCACTCAAACTAGCCTTCCACCTTTGCCCATAGAAAGTCAAAAAGCTCAATGAGCATTCTCAGAGCTGATGAGATTGAACTGAAGTGGGAGTCAGTGAAGGTGGTAACTTCCAAAGCAAATAAAACACAACCAAAAAAGCAAAATAGCTTTATAATAATGCTATGTTGAATGTGAGTATCCGATACACTGACTGGCCAATTTCTTCTTCCAATGCCTTTCTGCCTCTCAGACATTATCATAATGGTCACTGTTTACTAATAACAACCCAGAAGCCACCACTTTTGGGTGATACAATTACATTTCAACACATGGTTAGCTGTTATTCCATCTCAATGCAATCCTGACTATAACATTCTAAGAATCAAATTCACATTTCTAAGGCCTACATCATTAGGCACATCAAAAACCATATACTGCTCTCCCTACCTCCTGCTGGCTGTTCATCTGGCAAAAGAGCAGCCATCTGGCTCAAGGTTATATTGGCAAGAGTCGATCAAAAAGTTCTACTTAAATCGCTGTAGGAAATCTCTTTTCTAACACATTGCTTTGTTAGATGTTGTAGGGAAATAGAAATACCACATTGTTGGTGCAACTGCTTAACCTGGATATCAGCATAAATTTTGTATTGGTTTCACATCACTGCATCTTTAATTTTTAATTTAAATGCACAGAACATTTCAAAAACTCATCACATAAAAATGAAATTCAAAAACCACTTGTACATAAAATAATCATGAAATAAGTGTACCAAATGAACTTACTTTGCTTTGCAAATATTCTTGGTATTCTATGTTATATTTCTTTAAAAGGTCGTTTTTCAATTCATCTGTCCTTGGGAATGCAATTTCCTTCAGTTTCTTTTAAAAATATATATACATATTGATTAGTGGGATTTTCAATACACTCTTTCAGATCCTCAGGTGAGAAAGAAAAACAGCTGGTAGGTGTGTTGCAAATAAAGTCATGAGTAACCAAAGATGATGGCAGAAAAATAAATCTTTTTTATGGGTCCAAAATATAACTTTCCAGCAGAAAAGAAACACTATTATCCCTTTTGTAAGAACTTTACTGGCCCCACTGATTAGATAAGCATTTTGTTATAGCCCAATGCTATAAAAAGTAAATAGCTAGAACTTCATGGCTACCTTTGTGGTACCCCATTTTTAGACAGTGAGTTTGAGATCAATCATTCGTTCTACAGTACATAAATCATGTAGCATCCGAATTAGAAGGGATGTGAGAGAATATATGGTGGATAGGGATTTCTACACATGCTAGACTGTAAAAAGAATAGCTGGGGCACTTTTTATAAAAATACAGATTCCCAAGCCTAATCCAGATCTACTGAATTAACACCTAGAGAAGCGGTCTGGGAATCTGGATCTCAAACAGCTTCCTCAGAGATTCTTAATGGCAGGAATATCTGGGAATTCTTATAAAGCCCAACTACCTCTTCCTTTTTAGAGGTGAGGAAGCAAAGGCCTGGAGAGATTGAAAGTCCTGTTTGGTATCATGCAACCAGCTAGCAGCCCATTTAGGACTGGAACTCAAGTCTCCCGACTCTCTAGCTCTTTCACCAAATTTCGATTCTCTTAATCCTTTGTCATTCATTTATGTATTTATTCATATATCTATTCAATAAGCATAAACAAGAGAAATGCATATGGTTTTGCAGAATTTTTCTCCTACAAAAAAAAAAAAAAATAAGCATAACCGTAAATTGAAAGTCACCTTGACAGCCTGGCACCTTTAGTTTCCAAACGGAACTCTCTGAGGTTGAATGAACAAGAGAATTGAGGGGAAGTGCTACACAAAGACATGATAATAAATGATACTTCAGGTAAGTGACTGTAGACATTTAAAAAGTTGACTGGGCGTGATGGCTCATGCCTGTAATCCTAACACTTCAGGAGGCAGAGGCAGGCAGATCACCTGAGGTAAGGAGTTCGAGACCAGCCTAGCCAACATGGTGAAACTCCATCTCTATTAAAAATACAAAAATCAGGCTGGGCACGGTGGCTCACGCCTGTAATCTCAGCACTTTGGGAGGCCGAGGCGGGCGGATCACTAGGTCAGAAGTTCGAGACTATCCTGGCTAACATGGTGAAACCCCGTCTCTACTAAAAATACAAAAAAATTAGCCAGGCATGGTGGTGTGCAACTGTAGTCCCAGCTGCTGGGGAGGCTGAGGCAGGAGAATGGCGTGAACCTGGGAGGTGGAGCGTGCAGTGAGCCGAGATCACGCCACTACACTCCAGCCTGGGTGACAGAGTGAGACTCTGTTTAAAAAAAAAAAAAATTAGCTGGGCATGGTGGCAGGTGCCTGTAATCCCAACCACTCAGTAGGCTGAGGCAGGAGAATTGCTTGAACCCGGGAGGTGGACGTTGCAGTGAGCTGAGATTGCGCCACTTCACTCCAGCCTAGGTGACAGAGCAAGACTCTGACTCAAAACAAACAAATAAATAAATAAATAATGTAGATGACCATCTGACAAAATCTGCATTTTGCTTATGCACCCTCAGGTCTGAAAAGACTCATAGGAAAGCCTTTATTTCATTATTTGGTAAAGTGTTTTTCAAAAATTATTTAAAATTGCATGCTACAATTGGCTTTGTGTACATGATTTTATCTTCCTTCATATAAGACCAACACAAGCTATTAAAGATAAATAAATGGGAAATATTGTAAATGTTTATTTAAAAGAATATATTCACAGCTAGACATAACCAAAATTATAGATATAGCAATTATTGGTGATAAACAAATCACTTAAAAAATGATGATAAATTGCAACACTCTTTTTCCTTGATAGTATTTTAGCCTTCCACCTCCTGCTTCCCCCACAATACTTTATAATCTATAGTTACAGTTCTATAAGATGTAAATAGCTAGAACTTTGTGGTTGCCTTAATAACTAACACTAATTTTCAAACAGTTATTGAGTTCAGGGCTGTATAAAATAATCAAAAGCAGCCAAAATGTCTGAAAAAAGTTCGGAGAAATACACAACATTCTCTTAATCTCCGGGAGAGATTATTGTAAAATAATTCCTTCTTCACACCATTAGGTAACGTTTTTGTTTCTTTCTTTTCCCCCAGCATCAATTAGACAAACCACACTGGCTCAATGATGATCATTAAACGTCTAAGAAAAAAATCGAAACATCATGGTTAATGGAATAAATTTCTCGTGCTCAAACTCTCAAGAGAAAGAGAAAGCGGAGGAAAGGGAAGGATGAATCAATAATGGATACTTATAGAGCATTTGATTCCACAGCGGATAAGCAAACCCACAATACCTTCATAATATCCTGCTTTTCAGGTACTGCACATTGCTGGTAATCTCGATGGTTAGGAAGCTTTTCTACAAACAAGCTAAGAAAGAGAAAACATGTTCTTAGCATTATGTAACAGCAAAAGCTCAATCATGGTTTCTAATAAGGGAATGAGCATCTTTTTTCAAAAATCACATGTTTAATAACTTATTTACCTACAGTCTTTCCATCTGCCTTTTCACTAAAGTCTGGCAAGAGTATTATTTTGGTATTAACAGTTAAACTCAACAAACTAAGCACCAGAGCTAACAAGGTTAAGGTCAGGGTACTCTCTAAACAGATCAAGTCGTTTGATCTTTCTCAGGTACTGCATGCTTAACCCCAAAAGAGCACCATCTTACTTTTGTGTACTGCTGGCAACACAGAGAATCACATAAAAATATCAGAGCATGGAAAGAGTGATGTAAATTCCTTCTCACTCTTGAAAAAAACTCAAATGACCACTGATGAACCAGCAGCGCCATCGTGTGTGTATCAAAAAACTCTTAACTGAAAACTTGTAACTAAGAAAAGTGACAACCAGAATCCCTAGTGAATTAGGAGGTGCTAATTAGGAATTCATTATTTTTCGTCACCATTTGAGGAACAAGAGACAGCAGCAGTGAAAGGAAATTCCTACAGGAAACCAAGTGCATCACTTCCAGGTAAAGTGAAGAAACTGCTACCACAAGGGCAGGGAATTCTTTTTTATGCACTGATGTATCCTCAGCCTGAAGAATAGAATCCAGCTCATAATAAGTGCTCAATAAATATTTGCAAAATGAATGAATAACCCTTCCTTGAAAAATCATAATGAGCTGTAAATGCTGTTTCTGATCAAATAATATGCCTTATACTTACTGATTCTGTAAACCAAATAATACACACATATACTCATCATTTAATTTCCTCTGACAACAGGCTATAGGTTAGACAGAAATGTTAGAGTAATTCCCATTTTAAATGAGAAAATTAAGGCTTAAAGAAGCTTTAAAAGTTGTTAGCTATCTAAGCCTTTATAAATAGAATAAATTCAAAGACATTTAGAGCAGAGGGGACCTCAGAGATTTTCTCCCATAAATCTTTCATTCGTAGATGATGAACTAAGGCCCAGGAAGAATGAGTGAATTACAAATTATCACACAAGAGAATTCAAATATTTTGATTACACAATAATTCTGAGATATAGGGGCCTTTTCCCTTTCACCAGGCTCACAATTACATAGGAGCATATGCAAGATCAGAGCAGAAGGTGAAAAAGAAATATTATTAATTGGTAACTTATTCAGAAACAAAATTTATTGGAAAAGCTTGGCTATCAACGGTGGAGAATAACTTCCAATTTCATATTTATTACTTAACTTTCTAAAAACAAGTGGTTTTCCCAGGTAGGGTAAATACTGCCAACCATTCTCTAAATTTTCAAGTTCAGTAACTTGGATAAAATGCAGATCTCAATTTGCATACCATGTAAACCACCTTTAATTTTGCCCTTGGTAGAATCATGGAAGGCAATTTTTAAAATACTGTATCTTTCAACTTAAATGTTCTCAGGCTAAGCCCCTGACTAAGCTAGTGAAATTATATGTGAAATAAGCCAGGCACAGAAACACAAACACTGCATGATCTCACTTATAATGTAGAAGGAATCTAAAATAGTTGAATTTATAGCAGGGCAGACAGTAGTAAGGTGGCTATTAGAGTTCCAGTGGGTGAGGATGAGGGGTGAGATGTTGGTCAAAGGATACAAAACTTCAGTTAGACAGGAGGAATAAGTTCAGGAGGTCCAGTGTATATGATGATTATAGTTAATAACAATGTATTGCATAATTATGCAGCTTGGGTCTGGCACAGTAGCTCATCCCTATAATCCCAGGACTTTGGGAGGCCAAAGCAGGAGGATCACTTGTATCCAGGAGCTGAAGATCAGCCTGGGCAACATAGTAAGATCCCGTCTCTACAAAAATAAAAGATTAGACGAGCATGGTGACACATGCCTGTACTCCCAGCTACTTGGGAGGCTGAGGTGGGAGGATCACTTGAGCCTGGGAGGTCGAGGCTGCAGCGAGCTATGATTGTGCCGCTGCACTCAGCCTGTGCAACAGGGAGGCCCTGTCTCAGTAAAAGGTCTGTGGGGTAATAAATATGTTAATTGGCTTGACTTGGTCATTCTACAATATAAGCATATATGTATCAAAACATGTTGCACACCCACTATATATATAATTTTTGTCAATTTAAATCAAATTAATAATAAGCTAGCAAAAGTAATCGACATGTGACTTTCAATTAAAATAAAAAAATAGAAGGTTCAGCTTAGAAGATATAATTATTGATAACAGGACATCCTTTCAACTAGTAAGTTACCAGATTTATAGTAAGGCAAGTCCAAGTCCCACTTCTGTTAACTCTTCAACTAGGATATGCCACTAGCAAATATCTGTCTAATAGGAAAT
>NW_012099810.1:147935-149398 GCF_000951045.1 Mandrillus leucophaeus
TGCCAGATAGCAAGTATCTTAGGCTCTGCTAGCCACATGGTTTCCATTGCAACTTGAATTCAGCTCTCAGCATGAAAGTCACCATAAACAATATGGAAAGAAATGACCCTGGCTGTGTCCCCCCAATTTTTATTTATGAAAACAAGCAGGCAATTTGGCCCTTAGACCATAGTTTGCTGACCCCTGCTTTAGATCAGCATATTTCAAAGCATGGTCCATGTAATAGCAGCATCAGCATCAACTGGGAGTTTCTTACAAATGCAAATTCCTAACAGGTCTCACCTCAGACCTATAGTCAGGATCTCAGGATCTCTGGAGGTAGGCTGGAGAACCAATGTTTTAATCCGTCTTTCCAGAGGTACTTATGCATGCACAGTTTGAGAAGCAAGGCTTTAGACCAACCACTTCTACCATTGCTGGATGCTCCCAGAACACAGTGAGCCTAGAGCAAATTTAGCCTCTCAAGGCCTCCTTGGTCAGTTAAGGGTAGGTTGCAAGTCTGACTACTGTGTGGGTGGAGCACTTAATTCAGGTCTGCAGAAAGCTATGAAAGAAGTCAAGGTAAGCATACTTTTAGTCTGGCCATGAATTACTGAGCCAACCTTCAGAGGCAGGGCATAGTGAATTAGATATCTGGAGTTCTTCCAATGCCATCTGGCCTACTTTGGTGGTAAATGTATAGCCAATAGAACCCTAGAGATCTGAAATGATTCTTGGTCCTAAAGGTTTAACATGTAACCAGAGACCCATGAACTTGTTTCTCAAGGCTTCATTGAGTAAGAACCATACCATGTCCCTTGTACGTTTTATTATATGGCTTCACCACATCAAAGACAGAAATTGGAGTTCTGAACTTTGAGCCTCAGGCTTCAGTATACGGTCTTTTCCAGTTGAGATGTCTCAAATCCTACAGCAATCCATCCACTTTTCCCTAACCACACTCACCTATAGAATTCAACAGCACTAAAAGAAAATACTGTCATTTGACCACAGATAATTGCTTCAATGATATCAGAAAATGACTAGAGAAAAAAAATCTATGAAAATCAGAATGTCTTCTAAAGGGGGTTCCAGCCTCTCATATATATAAAAGTAATGTGTTCATATTTTACTACTATATAGTCCACACTGAGTTACAATTATTTCTGTACAAATGTGTCTGATCCCTTATGAACTCCTTGGGGTTTTAAAAGGGATCACTTTCCATTTATCTCTGTTCCCTGTAGCATCTTCCCTGCCACATATGTGATAATAAGTATATCAAATAAAAGAGACAAAGAAGTGAGAAAAGGAAGCAACAAGAGATTATAATTAGTTTTTTCCCTGAAAATGAAAATTAGATTGATTTTTCCTCTTCTAAATGGTCCTATCCTTCCCAAATTTAAAATTGATTTCAAAGATAAGCTAGAAAATAACCTAAAGTCTTCATCAATCTATAGTATTTTTTTTTTTTTTTTTTTTTT
>NW_012099810.1:150908-153609 GCF_000951045.1 Mandrillus leucophaeus
CCAGGATGGTTTCGATCTCCTGACCTTGTGATCCGCCCATCTCGGCCTCCCAAAGTGCTAGGATTACAGGCTTGAGCCACCGCGCTGAGCCATGGAAGGCAATTTTTAAAATACTGTATCTTTCAACTTAAATGTTCTCAGGCTAAGCCCCTGACTAAGCTAGTGAAATTATATGTGAAATAAGCCAGGCACAGAAACACAAACACTGCATGATCTCACTTATAATGTAGAAGGAATCTAAAATAGTTGAATTTATAGCAGGGCAGACAGTAGTAAGGTGGCTATTAGAGTTCCAGTGGGTGAGGATGAGGGGTGAGATGTTGGTCAAAGGATACAAAACTTCAGTTAGACAGGAGGAATAAGTTCAGGAGGTCCAGTGTATATGATGATTATAGTTAATAACAATGTATTGCATAATTATGCAGCTTGGGTCTGGCACAGTAGCTCATCCCTATAATCCCAGGACTTTGGGAGGCCAAAGCAGGAGGATCACTTGTATCCAGGAGCTGAAGATCAGCCTGGGCAACATAGTAAGATCCCGTCTCTACAAAAGTAAAAGATTAGACGAGCATGGTGACACATGCCTGTACTCCCAGCTACTTGGGAGGCTGAGGTGGGAGGATCACTTGAGCCTGGGAGGTCGAGGCTGCAGCGAGCTATGATTGTGCCGCTGCACTCAGCCTGTGCAACAGGGAGGCCCTGTCTCAGTAAAAGGTCTGTGGGGTAATAAATATGTTAATTGGCTTGACTTGGTCATTCTACAATATAAGCATATATGTATCAAAACATGTTGCACACCCACTATATATATAATTTTTGTCAATTTAAATCAAATTAATAATAAGCTAGCAAAAGTAATCGACATGTGACTTTCAATTAAAATAAAAAAATAGAAGGTTCAGCTTAGAAGATATAATTATTGATAACAGGACATCCTTTCAACTAGTAAGTTACCAGATTTATAGTAAGGCAAGTCCAAGTCCCACTTCTGTTAACTCTTCAACTAGGATATGCCACTAGCAAATATCTGTCTAATAGGAAATTTGATAGTTTGATATGGCTGTTTTGATGTAGCCACTTTTACTCAACATTTTGACAGCTCTTTTGTACATAGTGCTCTTCATAGCCAAATAAAATGTTTTTAAAAAAGAAATAATAAATGCTATATGAAACTTGAATGAGTTTCCTGAACCTATCCCTGAACCTGAATCAGATCTTTCCTGTGTCTCCCAACTTGTCCCCCAGACTCAAACCACCAAATCAAATTTTTTTAATGTTGATGACATGTTCTAGGTGCTTTAAGTGGAGCTACACTGTAGTTCCTGCTCTCATAAAGCTTCAGTTTCTGTTGGGGAAAATCGCATGAAAAAATAAATTACATTTATGAAGAGTGAAGCATGTATTAAATAGATTATTGTGCTGGCCTTGAAGCCTCCTGCCTTCCCTGACCCTAAGCATCAGAGATGGTGTTGGGATGCCTGTGAGTACATTAGTTGGTAATTTAAAAACCTGAACATTTAAAGCTCCTAGAGACTGTGCAATTGGTCTGAATATCAAAACATTACTGATACCCAAACTGCCACATCAAAATAACTATGTAAATATTTTTCCAATTTTCTCACTTCGGAGGCCTTTAAAAAACTTACGTTATAAATTTATTATAAAGAACAAAGGCATTTTCCAAATTTCCTTCTTCCAAATACACAGACGCCATCCTCTCCATCTCTACTCCAGACCTAAAGTAACGTCGTGGAGTGATGTCTTCACTGATGGTGATATTACAACCAAGTTTGCTTAGGGCACGGACTCGCTCTTCTGGGCTTAGGGAAACATCTGTATGGTCAGGCATAGCAGCTAACTTTTTCTGTAAAGCAAAATTTAAATCTCTGATTAATTGCTGATTATAGTAAGAAAAGGATATGACTAATATTACGGATGTATTTTCTTTATGAGGAACCTAACACTATCATCTAAGGAAATCTTTTCATAAGTTAATGATATGATCAAAGTAAAGCATTTTTGCGTAAACATGGTTTATACAACAAAAAGACAAACCTCCAGGGTAAACATACAGTTTTATTGGAGTGGGATCTCACTGTAGGTTTCAGGGTACAATTATCTGGAAGTTCCAGGGTATGCAAATGTTTCAGGTCATGTTAGGTAAAATATCATTGCCCCTCATATCCCTGTGCATGCTTCTATCTGGGATCATGTGAAGCAGGTCATAAGATGAATTCCTGCCATTGTAGGGTTCATGTCAGTCTACTCTGAAGGGTCTCCAAGGAGGTAACTTGGATTCAAGTTACTGTAAAGATTTAGTTCTATTCCAGGATAAGTGTTGTTTAGTAAGAAGTTTTCAGGGCCTCTCTGCATCTTCGCTGAGTTAAAAAAAAAAAAAAAAACCAAAACCAAAAAACACAAATAAGTCCTGGAGAAGCCTTTTCAAGCATAAGGATGCCCCTCCCATTTTTTTTAAACATAAAAAGAATCTCAGACCTCCGTATAATAGTAATTACACTGTTAAATTAGTCCTTAACCAAGAAAATAATGATATGTTACTAAGAAATGTCAGTGATAGTAATTTGGATTTTATTAATAAAAACAGCATCTATACACTTTTGGTAAAGCACAGAACATACACAATTCAGAATGATTATTCAATAAAAAGTCAGTGCTTCAGAAAGGAAATTTTCTCTGTTAA
>NW_012099810.1:155908-158827 GCF_000951045.1 Mandrillus leucophaeus
AGCAATTAATAAAAATGCTGATTAAAAAAATAAAAAATAAATAAAAAATAAAAATAAAAATTCAGCCATCAAAAGCAAAGATTACATTGATTTGTTTTTACACTTATCTTCTGTAATATCTGCAATCAGCAATATGCTGTGACCTAGATGATATATTATCTGTACTAAAATATTGATAAGATAAAAATGAAATGATCATAATATTAGAAATAGCCTTTATTGGACTTTTCCCCATAATTGTAAGTACTATATATGATCATTTACTAGGTGCCAGGTGCTTGTCTGTTACTTTTAGAGGTATATTCCACATTAAATATACCAGTCACAACAGAATGGTTTCTACCAGATCAATGAGCAAGAATGCAGTTGTTACAGGAAAGATGATTAAATAAACCACTCCTGATGTATGTGTTAAATTACTTGGAGGTAGATCTAGGCTACTCTGAGTGCAAGCAAGTCACACACTGGGCCATAAAATAATTATTTTGCATAGCGTAATACAAACTTTTTATCCAGCCACCAAGATGAAGTGGTTCAGTGCCCTTAGCATGAAGATCTCAGGTTTGGGGACCATATACTACTTTAGGAGGATCCAGTTTCTATCACTAGTTGGGAGTGTTACAGCAGCTTATTTAACCTTTTTGTGCACCTTAGCTTCATCTATTAAATAGGGCTAACAACAGCTTTCCAGAAGAATTCAACTAAAGCTTAAATGAGGTAATACATAAAAGTTCCATTATAGTTCCCAGCTTGCAGGAAGAAACTCAAAGAAAATCAGATTCTTTCTCACAGCAAATGTTGGAGAGGTGAGGTTAATGACCTCTGCTAAAAGTTGACTTATATTACAGATATCAGATGGTTGGTTGATGTGTAATTACTTGCTTCTTTGCAATGAGCTTTTGACAATAGTTATCTATCCCCTAGCCACCACTACTTCTTCCTCGCCAGCAGGGCCCAGTCCCACTAGAGATAGTCACTTTCTTCTCAGTCTCCCTTGTAGTCGGGACTTGGCTGGTTGGCAGGTGGCCAGATATCGGACAATGAGACCTGAGGGGAAATCTGTTGGGAGGATTCTGTGAGAAATTTCCATCTCTAATGCAAAGAGACAGCCTAGGGAATATATGCCTTTTCATCAGCTGAACATGTGACTTCACATAAGTCTTAAAAGGCAGCAGCCATTTTGCAACCTAGAAGGGTCAAGCCCAAGGACAGCCAGTGTCTGGAGGATGGCAGAGCCCAAGGGTGGATGAGCCCAGCTCCTTGCTCACATGGCTGGGCTGCTGATCTTACCCTGCAACCATTCTCTTCTAAAGTGTTATTATATAAGATTTAAAATGCCATTACATAAGACACTTAGGATTCTGTAATATGCTCCCTAATTAGTATAGGATTCCTCTGGAAATACAAGAAAATCTTTAGCTATATGAATCCCATGACAAAAAAGGTGATTCTGAATAGTAAAATAGTAAACGATAATAATAAAATATTGTGAGATTTAAATATTTTTGAAGGGAAACAGTTCTAAGATATATTATTTACTCCTTAATATAGAAACATTAACCTTTTCTTGATAATTCAACATTTTATTTCATGCACCTGCCAATAACAATGCTTCCCTCCATTTCTAATTTGCTCCGTTTAATCTGTCATTCATTTAGAAAAAAATCAATTAAAAGGCAACTTATTTACTAAACTTCTTGACTTCGGTCTTTTTCCTCCTTTAATCTATTTTCTCTCACTGACAAAATTATTTGAGACTATTTATGAATTAAAGTGTAGACTGGGTGTGCATCAGGAGAGATCTTCTGTGTGAACTACCTGCTGGTTACAGTGAATGTGCTACATGATTTCTAATTTTGCTGCTCAAAAAGCCTTTTATCTTACTTGTTTTTTTCCTAGACTGTCTTCTAGGTAAGAGCGAGCTGAATTCTGAGCAGGTGAGGTACTATGTCGTCTTCAATAGAAAAAGATAGCAAAAACAAACAAACAAACAAAAAACGAGGCTATATAATAATAACAGGTACCATTAACAGAATGCTTTCCTTCCCTGGCTAATGGATGCATGAACACACATGATCTCAGTTAGCCTTTTCCAATAGGAGGCAGTTGAGCCTTGGGATTAGACACGCAGTCTCCAGGGTTAGAACATCTGAATTCAAATTCTGGCTCCAAGAACCACTAACTGCAGAATTGCAGCTTCCCAAACTGCAAAGGAGGTTGATAATTGTATCTAATGAATAGAGGTACTGAGAAGGTGAAGTGAGATAATGCTTGTAAAACATATAGCACAATGCTTGGTGACAGTAAACACTCAACAAATGATTACGACCGTGATTTCCATTTTACAGATAAGAAAACTAAAGCCTAGAAGAGATAAGTAACTCAAGCAAATGACAGAGCAGGGACTCCAGATGCGCAGGAGTCCAGAGCTCATACTCACAGTCATACAACAACACTAACGACTGGCCTCTCATAGTAATCGGGAAAATCCAAGAGAAGGTCACATCCTTGGGCCTTGGACAAGAATGACAAAATTTACTGTGGAAATGAAGTGTTCAGTTCAGCATTACAAATATCTGATTCATAATCTCCTCCCTGCCAAAGAAATAAAAGGAAATTCATTCCCTTCATTTTTTTTTTTTTTTCTTTCTGGAGAGGGAGTTTCACTCCTGTTGCCCAGGCTGGAGAGCAATGGTGCAATCTCAGCTCACTGCAACCTCCACTTCCTAGGTTCAAGCGATTCCCCTCTTTCAGCTTCCCAAGTAGCTGGGATTACAGGCATGGGCTACCATGCCTGGCTAATTTTGTATTTTTAGTAAAGACGGGGTTTCACTATGTTGGCCAGGCTGGTCTCGAACTCCTGACCTCAGGTGATCCACCCGCCTCAGCCTCCCAAAGTGCTGGGATTACAGGCGTGAG
>NW_012099810.1:159302-166058 GCF_000951045.1 Mandrillus leucophaeus
GTCTCAATCTCCTGACCTCGTGATCTGCCCGCCGTGGCCTCCCAAAGTGCTGGGATTACAGGCGTGAGCCACTGCGCCCGGCCAATCTATAATATTTCATTTGCATGCAAGCTTCTTGGATGAAAACACAAATTTTCCAGATACATAGCCTTTGTGTTCATTTTTACAGTGACATATACAATACAAATTTTAATTATTGTTATATAATGTTCTAGAAAAACACAGAAGACATCTCATAAGGATGACTCCTTCCTCTGAAGAGGTGGAAATGGGTCAGTATTTATTAATCATAGTGGAACAACAACATGGGGACAGAAAATGAAAACATTTCTGCAACTGTCTACTTTCCAAACATACTCTGAAGACAACTAAGCTCTGTGAAGGACTTTCTTGGTCAAGAAAAAACATTAGGTCACAACCTATTTCAGTACAAGAACAAGGCTCTCTCTTTCTTTATGTCCTGGTGCTAGTCTCTGTGCATACAGGGTATTTAGTATACTGCACACTGGTACAAGGTCGCTGTGAGTGGTTGGGAAGGGTCTTCGGGAGGAGGAAAATGGGAATGACAGTTTCCATTTATCGTACCATCCTGGTAGGCTAGGAGCATCAAAAAATATTGTTTCCAATTGTCATTGGGCAAAAAGTACAAAATTAGGGCCATGGAGATTACATAATGTGTCTATATTCACAGTCAGAGACTGATCTAGGACACAGAATAAGCCCATGTGATGTAGCTAGAGAAAGTGTGCACAGTGCTGGGCAGTGAGGGGAAAAGTGAGAAGAACAAGAGCGTCAAGTACAAAGACATTTACACAAGGATCCAAAGCAATACCTAGGTGTTATGTATGTTTTTCTCAGCTAACACCACACAAGGTGAGCCTCCAATTTTTATCTATATAAAGAAGCTGAGACACAAAGAGCTTTAAGTAGCTCCTCAGATATCAACTCTGAAATTCTTCTCTCTGGTGTTTTGCCAAAGGACTACACTCCTGGAATCTAGCTAGATAAACTAAAATTTTAGACTTTTGTGGAAAATAAAATTTATTTTTAAGTCTTACAAAGATAGCTTTATTAGTCACTTCCTCAAAGGAGACAACCACACAGATGGATGAAAAACTACAAGTGCTAAACTTCTTAAAGTAATTGTGACTCATTTCACATTTGTATGTTTCTGTTCTTCTTTTTGGGCTTTCCAACCAAATGTTAGATATCAGCTGGTGCAACCTACCAGAGAATTCACAGTAAAAGGCTGATCCATGCTGTCTTATCTGTGAAATGAGGATGTTCACTGTTTCTTCTCAATCACTTCATCTGTTTCAAAAACAAGAAGCAGAACTAAAGTTATTTTTTGAGACTCAAGTTTGAAATCCCAAATCCCAGGGTTATCTCTGCCTCAGACAAACAGGAACAAATGGAAATAACTTATATAACCTTAAGTTATAAGTTCAGAGTGTTCAGAGAGACTGTTGGAAATCTCTTCCTGAAAATATAAAACTGCAAGTGGTTATGGTTTCTCGAAGCTGACCTTTGAAAGTGAAGGTGTGAAAATAATTAACATTTGACTGGCATCCAGTATGAATCTTCTGGGGGATACCTTACTTAGAACTCTATGCAAGGTTATAAAGTAGGTCTGCTTTCTTCAAAGGAATAAAGAAGATCATATTGATTATGAGCATGGACTGTTAAACCTAGAGCCGGTCTGGATTTAAACTCAACCTTAGAACTATGACAGGCAAAATTCTAAGATAGCTCTGTGATTCCTGCCTCTTGATATCTGTCGGTTTGTGTAATCCTCTCTGCTTGAGTGTGGTTAAGACCTGTAATTGGCTTCTAACCAATAGAAGATAGCAAAGGTCACGTAATATTATTCCCATGATTATGTTGAATCATATGGCAAAGATGAAGAGATATTGTAGATATATGAATCCCCCCTAATAATGTTAAGTTAATTAAAAGAAAAATCATCCTGAGTGGTCTGGATCTAATCAGGTAAGACCTCTAAAAGAAGCAGATTCTCTCCTGCTGGCCTTAAAGACTCAGCCACCACAAGTTCCAAAGCTCCAAGGAAATTAATTCTGCCAATGACCACACAAGTTTGGAACATGACTCCAAGCCTCTGATGAGACTCTAGCCCATGTCAACAAGTCAATTGCTGCCTTGTGAGACCATGAGCAGGGGACCTAGGTAAGCTGTGCCTAGACTCTTGACCCAAAAAGCAGCAAGATAATACATGTATATTTAAGCCATTAATTTCATAAACATTTGTAAAGCAGCAATAGAAAACAAATACGCTTAGCTGTGTGACTGCAGGGAAGTTATATAGACTTCCTGCGCACCTACAAAATGGGTGAAACAGTGGTTCCTACATCACGTCATTGTGCTAGGATCACATGAGTTAGCACATAAAGTCCTTAGAGTATCAATAGCTCCTAGCATATAGTCAATATTTTATCAATGTTAGCTATTATTAGAATCTTTATTTTATAGTTGAGACAACTGAGGCTCAGAGAAGTCAAGTGAATGTACCCAAGTTCAAATATTAATTCAATAAATGTTAGTAATTCTCATCCTTTTTATGCTTGTTTAGGTCAAGCTCTGCATCACCACTTTCCACTTCTAAATTTATTTTGTCCTTTATACCCCACGCATCACTTAGATGACTTTGAACATGGATCTTCTCCTGACTTCCTCATTTAGGAAACAAGGGGTTAAGATGGATTATTTTCAGTTATAATATTCAGTGATTCTAGAAATCTCAGAAGTAGATCAATCAATACCTCCAGTGCTATTTTCTGGCCTAAATCCATGGTGGAGGAACCCTTCAAGAAAAATTACTCTTATATTCCAGTCTTTCTCCTCCATTGTCTCCAATAATCCCTGGGGTAAACATTGAGCTCTAAGCCTGCAGGCTACAAAAATGCCCAAGAAAGAAAAAACATGGTTCATCACAGTGCAGTTTAGAAGTCGAGTTAACAATTTTGGCACCACTGAATGTAGGCAATACCATCTGAGGAATTAAAACTTCTCGGTGAGAAGAAGTAAACCAGGAAAAGACGTTAAAAGAGTTAAAAAGACAGAGCAAAGGTTTATGGGGAATGTGAAGCCGGGGAGGGAGGGGAACAAGCAAACACTAGTAAGTCATTTATTAGGGCCTTATAAAAGAGTAGAATTGGCCAGACACAGTGATTCACACCTGTAATCCCAGCACTTCGGGAGGTTGAGGCAGGTGGTTCACCTGAGGTCAGGAGTTCGAGACCAGCCTGGCCAACATGGTGTAACCCCGTCTGTACTGAAAATACAAAAATTAGCCAGGCGTGGTAGTGCACACCTGTAATCCCAGCTACTAGGGAGGCTGAGGCAGAAGAATTGCTTGAATCCATGGGGCGGAGGATGCAGTGAGCCGAGATCGCGCCACTGCACTCCAGCCTGGGTGACAGAGTAAGACTCTAGCTCAAAAATAAAATAAAATAAAATATAAATAAAAAAGAGTAGAATTCTTTCTTTTGATGATTGCTCAGATTCATAAAGAGAGAGCATAGACTTTAAAAAGTTGAAAATACTAGGACAGGGGTTTTTAAACTTTACTGCATCTAAAATCACATAACCCTGAGATCTGTTTAAAATGCAGTTTCCTAAGACCCACTCTAAGGATTCTGAATCCATCGGTTTTAAGCCCACAAGTAGGTATTGTCAGATATGGCCCAGTGATTCCAACACATGAGGTTTCCAAACAATACTTTGACAGAGACTACATTAAGCAGGATTCTTAGTTGCAGGCAAAGGTCTGACTCTTGAATTCACAGAAGGATAACGAAGAAACACAAACTTCTAGGAGGGCCAGAGAAATCAGGTTTGGAAGCTACATATCCAAGAACACTGCCCCAGACTACACAGCAGCATTGGTCTGGTGAAAACACCTCTGCTATCTCTATCACTTGATGAACAGGGGATTCTACAGCTTCTACTACCAACACCAGCAACTCCAGCAACTAGCTGCTGCCCTGGGAATAATGTGCAGCTGCCAGGTACTTCTCTATGTCTCTAGTTTCTATTTCAAAGCATGAGATGCAGGTGTCTGACTGGCAGAGTCTGGGTCCCATGCCTTCAGCCTGGCTGAAAAGATGGCCGAAGATGTAAATATCTAGCACTTTATCCTCTTGTAGGAGGCAGTGGGATATGCCAAGAGAGTAGAGGTGGATTCAGGGCTGGGTGACCAAAAAACAATGGTAAGTGTGAGCAGAAACAATGAAATAAACATCTCCGTAATGAGCTTCCATATGTATGAAATGTTTAAACATATTTTAAACATTAGAGTTTATTAAACTACTATAGATAAAAACTATTCACTCCCACATATGAATATATTCAAAATTCAGAAATAGAAGCCAACTCCCCTCAAATCTAAGATGAAAGAAGCTCACAGACTGGTCAGTAACTATTTTTTAAGCCATTTATTACCTGATGGTCTTGCCTTAATTCCTTTATTTTTTGCCCCCAGTTCCGGCACTTATAGTTGCATTATAAAGAACTGCCAATATCAACATACGCAGGTATGTTTTCTAGTTCAGTGGCTCTCAAAATATGGTCAAGGTTTCCCACAATCCTGTCAGGGAGTCTGTGAGGTCAATATTACTTTCATAATATTACCGAAACATTATTTGACTTTTTAAATATCAATCTTTCACAGTTGTATAGTGGAGATTTCCAGAGGGTACAAGAGTGAATGGAATGCTTACTTGCGTACTCTTATAAATGTCTGTTTTGATTTTTAATACAGTAAATATAAATAGATATAACTCACATAAACAAAGTATTTTAGTGTCCTTAGTACTTAAGACTGTAAAGGGGTTCCAAGACCAATAAAGTTTGAAAACCATGGCTCTAGATCAACAATGCAAAGAAATAAAATAAAAACTCACCATGCTACCTCAATCTAATCAGAAATAAAGTGGGCCAGGAGAATCTAAAACAGGGAACATTAATGGCAAGTACCACTTTCCATTTGTGCTACTGTGGTCTTACTAAAACAATTAGAAAATTTGAAGTGAGGGTACAGTAAGAGGTACTTCACCTCATAGTACTTGAGATCCACAGATGCTAATTAATGGGAAGTATTCAGTATCATGCAAGAATAAAACAAATTCCCCCTCCAAAGTGGAGGTCCAAAGTGCTATAAAGCACATGGTGCAAACAGCCTTTGGAGTGAGATAAGCCTGGGTGTGAGTCTAGGCTCTATCATTTGCTTGCTAAATATCCTTTACTGAGCCCCCTCCAAGGTTTACTTTCCTCATTCGCCAGGGGGCTTGTCAAAGCCATGCTTTCAGCGTGGCTTAGAACTAATGGAAAACATTAATCAGAAATGCCTGTTTTAATCTCAGCCTACTCCCTAACCTCTACCTCACATTCTTGTGGTTTGATAACATCTGAAGATCTGAACTGCAGCCTTGTGATCTATTTAACCTGTAAGATACCTCTTGAGAGTTCTTGCTTCAGAGCTCTTGCCTTCTTGCTTTTATTGCTAGCTCCTTTTCCTGACCATAACCTCCAAAGACATCATCATTTTTTTTCTTTAATCTGTCCTTTTATAGAGGAATAGGGGAGTATCTGATTTCTGTTAATCCTGACTCACAAGAATGAGGGGAATCACGATGTCAGAATCCTACATATTCACAGTGAGCACATGGAGGCCAACTCCTGTCCCAGAGATTCAGCTAACAAGTAGCTCCCAGAACCAACTGAGCAGTCGACTGTGCCCAGAGGGGATGTGGCAAAACTGCATTCTCGTCCATGAATGGCCTGGGAGGGGGCAGGTATCCTCTCCAAATTGATATTTTACAGCTCTGAGCTTGTAACAGTTTACTCTCTATATAACCATAGCAAAATCCTCTTGGCTTCTGTGTCCCTGCAATGTCTCCAAGTCTGAAGTCCCCCACGGAAACATGGAAGAGTCTCAACAATTCTGCCCTTTAAAACCAGCAGCAAACAATGCAAGAATGAACAGAGGAAAATATCTGACCTAGCATGGTGCTTATTTTGTGATTTTTTTCAGCCTTAATTTCCTTAACTCCTTCTTTCTTTCTTTCTCTTTCTTTCTTTTCCTTCTTTCTGTCTCTCTCTCTCTCTCTCTTTCTTTCTCTTAAAATAGTGTGTGTGCGCGTGTGTGTGTGGCAAAGTTCAGAATCCTGACCCATTTTCATCCACAGAGAAATATTTTCCAGAATTCAGAAAGGAGGTGACTACTAGGCAGCGAATAGTCTCCTAAGAGACTCAGCATACAGTAAAGAGCCAGCGAGACCATCACCCAAATGTGCCATTTTCTCCCAGGCACTTGAGTGCCCTAGTGACCTGGATAAGGAGGTGTGGCCCACTGGCAGTTAAGAGAGGACAGAGTACCTTATACCTCCTCCTGGAGTCTCATTTCTAATTGGCCAAACCAACAGCCACTGGGTTAGTGGTCATGTTTTCCAGGAAGAATATGGTGCAATTTACTCAGTTGGAGATAGATAAAGAAAATTATTGTAACTCAGTCTATAGACTTCAATGACCTAATGTGATTTAGATAAAGGGAGGTAAAGGGTCATTCCCAGGTGTTAAATGACAGAGACACAAAGAAGGATCTCCCGAGTCACACCCTTACAGATTGAGCCCTACTTCAGGAAAAATAAATAAATCTAGGCCCACCCTTCATTTCCCTTTTGAAGGATTTTAAAAATTCAGCCATCCAGAGACACAACAAAAAAAGAGAATTTTAGACCA
>NW_012099810.1:170423-220152 GCF_000951045.1 Mandrillus leucophaeus
GTGCCCAGCCCCCTTCACTTTTTTCATCGGCAGAATGACTTCGTGTCTGTGGACTGACTACATGATATATGTAGTTAAGAAATTCAAATCCATAATTATTCTATCTAGACACAGTTCAATTCAAAATATTTGCTGGTTTTTAATATAAATTCTACATTTTTGTGGTATATAAAAGGTATTTCATATGCTCATCATTGTACTCATTTTAGATTCTTTTCTAAATGTGATGATTCAATTAATATGCATCACAAAACACTTGGCAAATGAATTTGAGGTGCTGGAGATTCACATTTGTACACAGGTATTTTTTCACCATAAATTCATATGAACTTGCTAACTGTGCTCTCCTCCTGCTAAAATACTTAAAATTCTTGGAAATAATGCATTTCTAAAGATAAGCTACCCATAAGGCACTACACTTTAATGTACATTTTAATATACTTCCTTTTTTATTGCAATTTGCTTTTAAGAAAATACTATCCAAAAAATACTTAGTTCAATGAAGTATAATGAGTCACAAATAAATGTTTTAAATAGCATCATTTTCCTGCCTGCCAGTTGCCTAAAAGCTCAGAAATGGAGTTAGTCCTTGGGCATTATTAATCAATTTTATTTAAGTTTCATAACTTTCTTAAGGACAGTAGTTCAACAAAATGAACTGAGTCCAGCACTATTATTCAAAAGCAAAAGAGGGCTATCCTGAAGTACTTCTCATTCACTGCTTCTCCACTGTTCTCCAACCATAAGAATCTTAACTGTTTAACATGTCCCAATGGAGGCTGTATTCATATGTTTGGTTGTGCACTGGACAATCTCTTCGATGCAGTAGGCAGAAGCAGAAAAGACAGTTTCCTTCTTAACTTTCCCTGGCAATCCATTTTAAAGAGTTTTCTTGAAGAGCTCCTTATACTGGCAAAGTTGTTAGCAAGTGGTCATCTGCTGTTCCTATTTGCTCACCACTCATCCGCTTCCTACCTTCCTACCCTAGAGCTGACATCCCCCCGATTTTGATGCCAAGTTCCCTCTGGGAGTGGTTCCTGGATAACCTGCCTGCATTACAATGCCTTGGTGGAGGAGAGGTGTGCTGGCCACACACACAGACACACACACACACACACACACACACAAACCCCACAGATTTCTAGGCCCCACTGAATCAAAATTTCTGGGAAGGGTGCCCCAGGGATCTCTAGTTTTTGTCAAGCAGCCCAGGATGTTTTTATGCACACTAAAACTTGAGACTCACTGCATTAAACAGTTACAAACCCCCACGAGGCACCTGGCCCTGAGCTGCTGAACATTCCCTATTTAAAATCAACTCCTGCCTTGGTCTCTCTGAAGTGGAGGTGTTTCCTTTCTCCTCCCTCACCCTGCATCTCAAATATTAATATTCCATCTTTTTCTCTTGATGTATCTTTATTCTACAAGACACTTTTTTTTTTTTTTTAATTGTGGCTTCGGCTTAATTTGAGCTTTAGCATTGTACCTTCAAATGTCCTCCATCCATTTCCACCAGGACACCCAACTGTGATTTTTCATTCGATACAGTCCAAGGCTAGATGGATCTTTCCTGTAAATATTGATAGCTCCAAATAAATTTATTCATTCATTCATTTATTCAATGTTACTTATAAAGCCCCTACTCTGTGCTTTTATGGACCTTACATTCTGCTAGGGGCCAGGAATGGGGCAGAAAGGTGTAAAAATAACAAACAATTATGTACACAATTATCTAATAAAGATTGTGGTAACTGTGACAAAGATGAAATACAGAAAACAATGAGAGTTATGCATTTTTTTTGGCAAAAATACCTTATAAGTGATGGTGTATCCTTCATAATGTATCAGGAGACATATGTTATTGATTTGTTCAATTATTAATGATGTTAATCTCGATATTTGTTTAAGTTATATCTGTCAGGTTCTCCCCGATACTATTTTTCTCTTTACAATTGAAAAGTATCTTGTAGGGAGACTATGCAAATATGCCATTGCCCACTAATTTTAGCATCCAAAGATTTTTTCCCCCGAGACAATTATTGTGGTGTTTGAAAGTGGCCATTTTTCTATTTCCATTATTCCTTCTATAATTATTAGTTCAGTTGACATTCGTGCTTGAAAGTTGTTTAATTTTTACATAGAATTTTTAAAATTTAAGCTTTCAAGTGGACCTATTTTCTTTATGGTATCTAGGTTTCCCAACATTCTTTAAAAGGTCTTGAAATAAATATGTCTACCAATCTTTTCTTCTGGTACTTCTGTGGTTAGCCATTTTTGGATAAATATATTTGATCCGTGTGGAATTTATTTTTATGTAAGGAGTGAAAGAAGAATATGGACCTTTCTTGACCGCTAGGCAGAATGGCCTTTTTCCTTCTGCCTCAATTATAACTGGGAATTGACTCCAATTATCTAAAATATACTTAACTTACTTAATTCCCAACTCTTCCCAACAAGGTGATCTGCCCTAACGAGGCACTTAGTACACAATTATTAAATGCAAATACTCTGGAAGCGATGGATAAAGTTACAGAGAAGAGAGGAATTGGTAGCCCAGAGAGGAAGCAAGTATGCAACACTGGAATGAGGAAACCCTTGTCCAAACTGAAGAGCAATGAAAGAAATGGAGAAGGACAAACAGTTATTGGGGAAGATCCTGAGGAAAAACCATAGAACTTGGAAGCTAAGTGGCTGTAACGAGATACAGGAGCATAAATAAGCAAAGATACTGTAAATGTTGACATCTAAATGAATTGGAGATGGTGATGCTTCTGACTTCACTATCAGAAGGTGAAGAATTGTCTCTTTCATCTCCATGGATGGTACCAACATCCAGTCATTTACACAAAATCTGGCAAACTCTGATATTAGCAATCCTGCACCTACCCTTTCCCTTAACCCCACATCCATTCTACCATCTGAATGTGCAGATTCAGATTCGCCTTCCAAAGCATCTCTCAAAACTGCAGGTTTTCACCATCTTTGCAGGGAGGCTCTTTAATGTACACCCCACCCTTTTCTCTGCCTGCATTGCTAGAATTGCCTTCTAATTGTTGTATTTGTTTCTGTCTTGCTCCCCTTCGATTAATTCTACCTGGTGAAGAAACTACCTGTGGTGATCTTTAAAAAATCTGATTCAGATATTGCCATTCCTTTGCTTAAAGCACTTGAATGATGTTCGATTGCTGTTAATATCCTATATCCTTAATGAGTCCCACAAAGCTGGGTCTGACCAGACTGCCTCCTTAGAGCCTTCTTTCACACCACCTCCTCCACTGGCTTCTTTCAGTTGCTGAGATGCACTATGCAAAGTCAATGCAAAGGCACTCCATCCTCAGTTCACACTTCCACTTTCTACCCATCTTTGCAGTGTTAGCTTAAGCATCTCTTTTTCAGGCAACTTATTTTTGACCATCGTCAGACTAGGTCACTCTCTTGATTACATACTCATGAAGAAACATCAAATACACCCAAATCAAGGTATTTTCTACGAAACAATCAGCCAGTGCTCTTAAAAAGTGTCAAGATCATGAAAGACAGAAAGACTTAGGAACTGTTGCAGATAAAAGAGACTAAGGAGGCATAACAAATGAATTCAATGCATGATCCCCAACAGGATCCTTGTCCAGAAGGACTTCGGTGAAACTTGAATAAGATCTGCAGATTAGACAATAGTACTGTATCAGTGTAAATTTACTGGTTTTGACAACTACTGTGGTTTTGCAAGGTGTTAATATTTGAGGAATATGGGTAAAGTTTGTATAAAAGCTTTGTGTACTATTTCCAAAATCTTTTGAAAGTCTAAAATTATTTTTAAATAAAATATTTTGTAAATGCTTGAATAGTACTTTTAAAAATCTTTTCAACAAGAATAAAAAAGTTTGCACCACTGACAGCTATAATATCTATTATCTCTAAACTATAGGAATCATTTGCATAACAGTAAGAAAGAGTTGAGTAAAATGGGCAAGTGACATGAGCAAGTAATAAGAGAAATATAAACAGTTAAGTCACAAGAAATAAACATCTAAATTCACTAGTAATTAAGAAACTGAATTTAAGCCAGGTATTTAAGGTATTTGATTGATAAAATTTACATGATTTGTCCAACTCAGTATGGATGAGGATTGAAAAAATTGTCAAGTTTTAAAATAATATGCACTCATGTTGACTAAGCAATTCCAATTCTAAGATCCCCCCATAGATTTCCCTGACCATTTAATATATACACACACACTGCAGCATGGTTTTAAAATATTAAAATTTTGGAAATAAAAATAAATAGCCATCAAAAGAGGAATATTTACAATAAATAACCTCTATAGCATATGAAGCTGTTAGAAATGACTTATATCTGTTTGTACTGAACCAGGATGTCACCCAAGTTACAGCATGAAGTGAAAACAGCTAGCTATGGAATAACATATAAAACATAGCTCCACCCTTATAATATGAATGCACATGTATTCATTACGTATACTGGAATTTTTCAAGAAACAAGTCTGGAACAACATTTACTGAATTTTTTTCAGCTGTTCTCTCAAGGGTGGGATTATGAGGGACTTTCACTTTTTATTTGTTCGTTGCTATACAATTTGTTATAAGTATGTATCACTTTGTAATCAAATTATACTTTTTTTTAAAACCTACAAGTTTTGAATAGGTTGCCCTGAATTTGAATCCTAGCCCTGCCAATTTCTACATGTGTAAATTCTGGTAAATTACTTAACTCTCTGAGTCTATTTCTCTGGCCCAAAGTTAAGAATAATTGAGGTTTCCTTGCCTCACAATATTAAGGTACTGGTAGTTGTAGCAATTATTCAAGGACTTCCTAAATCCTGGCGTGAGGCTGAGCTGGATGGTCTTAATGTACACACCATAACATCAATAGCAGAAAAAAGCAATTTACCAAAAAGCTATAGACCTTCAGGAATACAGAGTTGGAGAACCCTACTGCATAAACCCTTGAAAATCAGTCCTACCAAATTCTGGGCCCCAAGTCCTCACCCTTGTTTCTTTCTGCCTTTATGGTGACAAACCAGCCTGCTTCACCCACCTGTTCCTTGATCCTTTGTTTCTGGACCAGGTACTGTGTGTCTCTAGCTCAGGAGTGCACTTGTTTGCATCCAGTTAGTCCCCTGTTCAAAAACTGCACTGCAGCAACCCAGTGCCTGCCAGAAGAGGTCTAAACCCTCGTCAGCCCTTCAGTGGCCTCTGTTATCTGAGCCTTTCCCCTTCTCTGTGTCTTCCACTACTCATGTAAGAATATGTCTTCTCTTACATTCCTTTGATCAGAACCATCTCTGCCCTATCCAAATATCTGCCACTCAGAAGAATGTACATTATCTCTAAAAATTCCCACCAACCCTGTGGTATCTTGATTCCACCCATCAAAAGATAGATCATATCAAGACTAGGAAAGGCAATATATCGTACCTTCAATGAGAACTCCAAGGCAGCACTGACATATATGTTATTACATGAAAATGTCTATTGAAATCAGGAGGAACAAATGCTCAAAACATAAAAGTAGAAGAAAGAATTTGAATATAAGATTAGATTTAGCTCTTAAGTAGATTCTTCTCAAAAGGGTGGTTTACTGAGCACCTACATCAGAATCTCCTGAGAAGATTGCTAAAAGGAAGGCTGCTAGGCGCGGTGGTTCATGCCTATGGTCCCAGTACTCGGAATGGTTAAGGTGGAAAGATCACTTGAGCCCAGAAATTCAAGATCAGCCTGGGCAACACAGTAAAACCTCATCTCTACAAAAAAAAATTAAAAAAAAATAGCTAGGTGTGGCAGCACACACCTGTAGTCCCAGCTACTTAGAAGGCTGAGGTGGGAGGATCACTTGAACCCATGAGGTCAAGGCTGCAGTGAGCTATGATCACACCATTGCATTCCTGCCTGGGTGACAGAGCAAGACCCTTGTTTTAAAAAGATAAAAAGGAAGGCTGCCAGGCTCTACCCAAATCTTTTGAATAATCATCTCTAGGGGTGGGATGGGGGACATTTTCTTATTTTGAGCCTAGTTTGAGAATCACTGCCCTAGTTACCTAAGTTATTCAATAATATTATATTTGACAAAAGAAAAATAACTAAGTGTGCCATAAGAATATGATAGTTATATTTCTTTCAAGATCCACATTTCAATTTATTGAATTTTTCATGAATTGAAAAAAAAAGTTCTACACCCACCAATGATTTTGAGTGATTTTCATCTTATTTATTAATTAATTTATTTAGCTTACTTTATAGATTAAGTAAGCAGTTTCTTTGCCCAGGTAAATGGCAACATTAGCATAGGAAGGGCATATTTCAGGCCTCTCTTTCCCAGTCTCGTTCCATCCACCATGTCCATTTGTTCCTATAGTTAAAGAAAACTTATCTTGTGGAACAATTTATACACCAACCTTTCAAGGACAGAACAGATTGGGAAAAAAGCCAGAGTCAACCCACCAGAAGACCGAAGCATGGGCCCAAAGGCAGAACGACTTCTCTGTATTTCTAGTGTTAAATGATAGTTGTAGTGACAGGATAAATAGAATCACAGGGTCCTTAGATGAGCCAAATTTAGCCATAGTCATCATTCCTGGCTATAGTTTTTCCTACACTTTTAATTAAACGTGCATAGCTGATGAGTGCACTAGCCAGGCAAGTTTGAAATGTAACACTCTCAAAGTGAACCTGCAGCTGAGCCTGTCTCTGAACACAGGCGAATGCAAAACAGGCAGGCAGGGTTCACAGGGAGCTAGAAAGGGTTAAAAATGAGTCATCATTGGCTTCCTGTTTCTAAATTAACCCAGAGAAGCATCAAATCACACAATTAAAATGAATAACTCCTGATGGGCCTCTTAACAGTTATCTCTTGCATGAGCTTTTGCTGAATCTGGTTCAGTTACTGTGATGCCACTGAAACCTAAGTATCGCAACAGTTTAAAAAACAAAGAGCCAAATTCACCAAATCTCAGATTCTTTCATCTTTAATCAGATTTAGACTCATGAAATTTAAAATGTTTCTTTAAAAAGAATTGAACTTTTGCCAAATAATATAATGTGTAATTTACACAAAAAGGTAAATTAAAGGATGCAGAGTATATTTTTAACAGTGAGATTTCAAAATTTCCATCAACAAAATTATTAGTGTTTTATACTTGCATGCTGGGTACCGAGGATAGCGACTGGAGCAAGAAAAGTGGGGGCTTGCCCTCATGGCACTACAGGGTTCCAACCATCTCCAAAGTAAATCTCAAAGTAAATCTATCATCTTCAATGTAAAATTAGTACCCAGAGGATTGCTAGTTTTCCTTGATGTTTTGGTATTTTGTAAGCAATGCTTTTATTAAGTTCTTTATTAAAAAGTGCTCCAATTTGCATTTTCACATATGCTTTAAAAAACTGATTATTTTGTTTTTGTTTTGCCTAACACTGTTGGCATACACAACACATATATCTCTCCTTATACTCAATGATTCTCTGCTGGAGGCAAATTCAACTTTATACAAGACCAAGAAAAAGTTTCACCTACTTAGAAAAAAACAATACTAGCTATAGATTTCTGAGAGTTATAAGAACAAACGTTTATAAGAATTAATGCAATAAAGTCAATATACGGGAGTCAGTGATGGCAGATTCCATCCTAAAGCTCTGAAGGAGTTAAGAATTGCTTAGTCTTCACTGCTACAGGAGTCTTCCCACCTATAAATAAAATCTGGCTTCTTATAACTAGACATAATTACTTCAACAAGTCAAAGAACAACTAAAACTTGCTTTGCCATTACTCTACAAAATATTCTGAATACGCTGAATTAAAAGATGGTTAGAAATGTCATTCTCACTCACCACAGCTTACAATGGGAGATATCTGAGACTCTGGGAGTGTGGAGGTAAGTGGATGGCATATAAGCTTTTCAGAATACTAAAACTTGCCCCAGAATCTGACACATTATATGAGGGAGACATAAGAAACCTTGAGTATAAGGAGAGACATGAGTATTGTATATGCCAACTGTGTTAGAGTAAAGATCCAGAAAATAATCCATTTTTAAAGCATATATGAAAACACAAATTGGAGCACTTCTTAATAAAGAACTTAATAAAAACATTACCTACAAAATACCAAAACATCAAGGAAAAACAGTTATAATCTGGCTACTAATTCTACATTGGAGATGACAGATCTACATTGGAGAGGATTGGAACACTGAAGCTCCATGAGGACAAGCCCCTACTTTTCTTGCTCCAATCAGTATCCCCAGCACCCGGTATGCAGTATAGGAGACAGGGATCCATACAAGTCAGGACAAGAGGTGTTGGAATCATACTGCCTGGGTTTGATGGCCAGCTCTACCATTTACCAGCCTATGATGCTGAGCAATTCACATAGCTCCTCTGTACATCCATTTTTTAAATCTGCAAAATGGTACTTAGGCATAAGGTTATTTAAAGAATAATAACAAGAATAACAACGAACACATATAGCACTTAATTTTGTGCCAGACATTGTTCTAAACACTTTGTATTTACAGCTATTTATTTAACCCTCCCTAAAACCTTCTGAGATAGAAACTAATGTTTCAATTGAAAAGCAAGGAAACTGAGACTCACAGAAGTCAGTAACTTGTCCAAGGATACACAACTAGAAAGTGGGGGGAAAAATCCTGTTTCCAACCACTCCATCACCATTGAGATAAACTTGTGTTAAAGCAGTACAGTGCCTGGCATATAACACATCTTCAATAACGAACAGCTATTAATAAATATTTGTCAAATGTTCGCAAGATTCTGAGGTTACACCAGGGCTCCACAGGAAAGAATGCTGTAATCCACTGGTGATGTCCCTGTGGGTGTGGAAGGTATTAGTGATCACACTTGTGCCACAGGTTTTCGATCTCTTTCACATAAAACAAAGAATCCTGATATCTGCCTGAGGTTTTCTTTTCTCCATCGCAATGGGATCTGAGATCAGGCTGTCACCATGAGACACTGGATTGTCGCCTCCACTTGCTAATACTAATCCGCTCTCCACCCAACTGCCAAAGAGTTCTTCTGACAAGATGCTTTTCGCACCTGCTCCCTTTCAAGGAACCTACAATTGGCTACCACCTCAAATCAAAATTCCTCCCCCAGCTTTCAAGGGCCTTAATACGACATGGAGGAAACCTGCTTTTAACTCCTGTTCAAGTGCTCAAGAGCCTACTTATCAAATAAATACTTGATAGGAATGGCCACGTTTCATTATGCAGAGAATAGCAGTGTTTGTGCTACTTCAGAACAGTGATAAGCAGTTTTTTATTTTACATAATATTTTACTTTTATGTATTTATCTTTGGACATAGCCCAATTTTAAAAAATAAATTGAGAATCTTATTTTACTTTTGTTCAGAATGAAACAAGCTTCATCAGGGAAGGACATAAAAGGAAGAATTTCAAGAATAAGATTTGCATTATTATTATCCACTAGAAAGTTAATATCCAGGTAAATTTCAGATAGCTTTCTAATCTGTCATCCTGAAACTGGAACCTGAATAACTGGGAGACTTTCTAATGATGGGAGATGGAAAGTCAGAATTAAAACAAACAAAAAAAGGAGTCATAACATCCTTAATAGTCAAGACAATGGACCCATTTCCAAAAGAGTACCTTTAAAGGTTAACTAGAGCAAATCAAGACATAAGAAGTACTGGTGTTTATATCAAGGGGCTTCTTTTAATAAACACAAGTTACTAAGTAACCACCAAACACAAGTTACTAAGTAACCACCAGTCTAATTTAATGTCTCTAAACCAACCACATCAATAGAAAAAATAATATGGATTTAATTTAAAAGTTAGAGAATCAAACAATATGTGTTTTGAAGACTCAGCAATATGCCAAATGTTAAACTGGCCTGTCCACTTGACATGCAGAGATGCAAGATTGTACTAGAAGTTAATCTGATTTGCTTAGAAATGCAAATAATTTCTGACAAAAGCCACATCCAGATGTAGCTACATCCAGATTATTCCTGAGTTGAACATTCTGATGTCAACTCAGGATTTCTGAATGTACATTCACACGTTCAACTGGACAGTTCACATGTTCAGATAGCTGGAATAAGCAAGTCAACAGGTACCAATAGTATTTCTTGTTTGTTTTTGTTTTGTTTTCGAGTTTTGTTTGTTTTTGTTTTGTTTTGATTTTATTATTGTTTCTTCAATCGAGGATGTTGGCCTTCTTAGTTGATTATATGAACTGGGATTCAATTTGATGGAATCTTTGGTGACTCATATAAAGTTATGATTTAAAAAATCAATAGCAAAAGAGGTGATGTAGTTTGGTTAGGAAGACATTCTAAAATTTTTCATTTATGTAGCAAATATTTATCAAAGAGCTGCTATGCATCAGCTCTAAGGAATGGAAAGCTGGCTCTAATATCTTCAGGGATAACCATGAGTCATTTCCTGTAGTTTCAGTTGAAGCCATCTATAAATCTTTCATAAGGTCAAGAAAAAGATGTTAGTAGTAGACAGAATCGTAAATCCGGTAGATTAATTAAAATGTCTCTAATTGGTAAATGCACCCACCAGGAAAGCACCTAGCACTTCCTGGACGGAATCTACATTATTTTCTCTCACATTCCTTCTACTTCTCATGTTTTGGGCAAGAATTATCAGCCTTCTTTTCTTGTAAAATGCAATCTCATTTCTTGGATTGTAGCAGTAAATTCTTACAGCTGGGAAGGGTCCTAAAGGAAGGAAATGATCAAATGGTGTTAATTAAGTCCTATGTGCTGAAAGTAAGAAGAGGGAACTATTATTAACAATCCTTTATAATATTTTTATCAGTCCTTCTTAGGAACCAACCCCAAAGACACTCTCTCCTCCAGAAGCAAATCTCTCTACTGAGGACATCCTTAGGAAACAGGTCCCTCATTACTCCCTTCAAGCCTCCCACAAACCGTAAGACTCCTATGAAACAGGGAAAGGGTACCAAGAAACAGGCCTTGAAGGCTGAGATAGGGGTAAAGGACTTAGGTTATCTGCCTTATAATTTAAATTTTGGTGTTTACTTTACAGGTGGGGATAAGAAAACAAGTTTCTTCTTGAAATTCCCAAGACCCAGTTGCTACATAAATTACAGCCAAAGTATATGCAAAAGTAGATTCTCAGTGGCAATTTGCTGTATGCGTTTCTGAACAGAAAACAATCAGCCAATTCATTTTCCAGGTAGATTCCAATAACATTTCACGCTTTGAATGGAGAAGCTCTCATGGTGCAAATGGTAAACAAAAAGAGTCTACTGCTCAGCGACATTAACTTGTATTAAAAATAAAGACATGTATAGTGTAGTTACACAATGCCCACTATAATCCAGTGGCAGAGTATATTTTTGAAATACAATGTAGCATCCATCCTGAAAACACAAAATTTCCAATGGAAACAAGGTCGGGATAAAAACAAAACACGGTGGCTTAATTTCTGTGTAAAACAACCGTCAAAACCCACCCTCAAAAATACTGACACGGACAATCAAACATTCAGGTATAATTTATCAGCTGGAACAAATCTACGTTAATGACCTTGACAGGGCCTTAAATCACGAGACCATAAACCGGCATCCTAGTGATATCTACTATGTCTTCGGAAATAGCTTAAAATCCAGGACTTCATGTTATTCTCAGTAATGAGCAGGATGTTTGGAAAGCAGTGTGCTCACTGGGGCTTACTTTGAAAGCTGTCTTTTTTACTTACTACCGAACACAGATTTCCAGGAAGCAGGCCACCCCACCCCACTTCCCAGGCACTTGATTTTTTTTTTTTTTTAAACCTCTAGATTGGGTTCCGTTTCCTGAATTACTTATTCCTTGTATAAATTTTCTTTTAAACTTCAGCAATTATGGCACCTTCGGCTCTGGGGGTATCAGCAGCCTGAGTTGTTTTAGAGAAAGTTCTGAAAAAAATATGTTTTGGAGACATTCCATTTCTTTGTGCATCTCACCGGGGGCTTTAGGTGAAGGCTTTAAGTTATTCAGGTGCGGCGCAATGTCTTAGTCGCTCATGAACGGCACAAAAGTAACATCATCTGGAAAGGCATGGCACCTGCTCGGCCAGGGTAAAGGTCCGTTTTTCTAACCCTCGCCCTTCCCTCCTCCACACCGCGCCGCTAGAGACAGTGCAGTGGTCTCTCCCAAGGTCGACATCATCTCCAGGGCTGCAACCCAGGGCTGAACCAGAAAAACAGGCGCACCCACGTATAGGTCAGGCCAGAGTCCCGCCCCGCCACCAGCAGCCAGGGCTTCCTGCCTCCCTATCAAGGTGAAACTAACCCCGAGGGCCCCGCGGAGAGGCGCATGCAGGCGGCGCCGATGGAGGCGGCCGATCGCAGGACTGGCAGGAAGGAAGCGATCAGCCGCCAAAGTGCCTTTTTCCTCCCCCGGAGCCAGCCCGGGACCGGACGCTGCCAGCGGAAGGGCCGGCGCGCGCCAGGCCACGAGGCACACGCACCCGCCGTGCGTACTTCCCCGTCCGGTGCGCGCTCTCACTCAAGCGCGCGCGCCGCTACTCACCAGCAACCCTGGGTGTCCGCAGCGCGCGTGGGACGGCGACTGCGACGGCTGCCCCCGCGCCTGCCGTGTGGCCTTGGCATCCGTCCGGCCGCTGCAACCCGGGCCGCGGTGGCTTTTTCTGGAAGGCGTTGCAGCGGGGTGATACCGGCACCCGGCGACTAGGCGTCCGCTCGTTTGCCTCGGCCGTGCCTCCTCCCCCTTCTCCTGTGCCGACCGATGGAGCTTTGCTGGTTCCACTCGCGCGGGCTCCGTGCGTCGCTCTCCTCCTCACTGTCGGACACCTCAGCGCAGGGGATGAACAGCTTCCTCGCAAACCCACGCGCAGGCCGGCCGACCCCGAACCTTCAGCAGCCGTCCCTGCTGCCGCTGCTGCAGGAAAATAAATTGTCACTGCGATGGTCCCGGCCTCCCCTGCCCCGGCCCCTGGGTGCCGCCTCCGCCTCTGCCTCCGCCCCCTCCTCCCTGGCGGCGGCGGCGGCTTCCCGCATTCTGCAGAAAAAGCCCGCAGGTGGAAGGAAGCAGGGCCCCTGCGGATGGCCTAGAGCGAGAGTGAAGCGGTTGGGTGCCACTTTCGCATCTGAAACCCTGCACGTCTTCTCCCCAGCCTGGAACCACCTAAAGTCCCTTTTGCTCCACTGTCAATTTCACCGAGATAGACAGGAGTGGTGCCTTTGAAGACTGCACAGTACACAAGCCTTGAAGCAGCTGACCGTTAAACTGTCACTGGAGTCTGGGGAAGGATAGGGTTTTGGTTGAAAATCCCACTTATACCTCATATCAGGAATTCCTTTTTGATATTTATCCACAACTGGCTACGCCCACCATGAAGCACCTTAGTTCTTCCCCCTACCCCCAATTTGTGTGTACTTGGAAAATACGAATTATTAGAATATCTCTTGGATGTTATGGTACTATCACATGCAGTGTTCTTACTACAGTTCTGGCACTGTGTTAGGCAGTCGGTACACAAGATCTTATTCCATCTGCTACAACCTATATGTAAAAGGGACTCATTTTTTGTTTTTGTTTTTTCCATGAACGAGAGACAGAGAAGTAAAATAATTTATCCCAGGTTAATCACCTAGAAAGTAGTAGAAGCTTAAATTTTAACTCTGATCCAATACTGAAGGCTGTTTCTATTGGCTTGACAGGTTCTATTAATTGATAAACATTTTATGAAGGTTGCGGCTGCTGGATGAAATAGAGTCGCTTTTCTTGAGCTTGGTTGGGAGCTTACCTCCAAGTGAGAGAAATGGCTGCAGAGTGGGGTGGGAAAACACTGGCTTTTCTTAGTTAGTCTTTCCTCTGGAAACCAAAATTCTAGCCCTGGCTCAGCCACCAACTGAGTTGTTTGGTCTCAGGCATTTCACCTTCTTAAGCTTCATCTTCCTGAATTCTTTTCTTTTAAATGAGGAGGTTTGATTGTTGGAGGCAGCCTGCAGCCTTGATTTTTAAGAAGCAACAGTGTTGTTTTTCTTAGTTTGAAGTTGGTTCCAAATGTTGAAGTTAGGAGATTTCACAGAAATTCAGACTTTTCACATTTTCTGTAAAATTGTAACATCAGATATTTGGTCCAAGGCGAGTTCTAGCAGCCATCAGCTGGAGCTGAATAGCGGGTGTCCCCTTTAGACTGTGAAGACACTCTTCAGTTTTCCACAGTCCCCACCACTCCCATACACCCCCACCTCACTGACATTTGAGAATATGATAGGCATTTGAGTTTGCAGTATTGGACCAGATAATCTCATGATCTCCTGGACAATTTAAAATTCAGTGATAATTAAGAAGGTTAGCCAGATTCCTAAAAAGCATTATGAAACAAAAAATTCCACATACGTGTTTAGAGCGGTCATTGATCCTGGTCTTGCTATCTGGCATCCAAATTTATATAAAAGCCAAAATGGCCCAATACCCACCGTCTCCCGCTCCCTGGCAGCTAGAGTATCATTTTGTGACCCAACACCAGCCTCAGAGACTCCTGTACCGTTATTTGAGTCTGGATTATGTGTTTCAAGAAGAAACATTTTAGAAATGTCTCCATTATCTGTGAAGTGGGTTTTGTGTTCAGAGACAGTAGTGCCAGAGGTGACACTGTGGCAATGCCAGTGGTGTCCTCAGTGAGCTGTTTGAATGGTGTGATGACCCACCTGTTCTAATTTCAGCTGCTAAGCTTCCCTTCCTGTGGAAGGAGCCTGATTTGCCAAACTTCCTGTCTCTTTGGTATGCTACTTAATGACTTTCCAATATATTTCTCTTCTGGTTCAGTCAGCCAGAAATGATTTCAGTGTTGCGACCAAGAACTCTGATATAGCAACTTTACGTATGATTTAAACTATTTCCCTTTTATTAGTTGAGTTAATGAAGAGCAAGCACCAGTGTATTTATACAACATTTATCTTAGAGAAGTTTTAAGTGACCTATAGTTTTACTTGCATTTTTAAAGATTCAATCTCAGTAGTAATTTAAAATCCAGATTTTTTTTTTTTGCTCCAGAACCTTTATTTCTCTTATTTTTGAGAAAATTCTACCCTACTAAACCTTGAATGAAGATTTCAAATATATATGCAAATACACATAAGCACTATTATTTTGCAGATGAGAAAATGACGGCTCAAGTTACAGAATACATGAAGGCAGAGCAGTGAGGAAATCCTGGGCTATTTTCTGATATGGTAGAATAGGGTTTTGGAACTCCTGAATTCAGCAAGGGTATAATTTGCAAGTAATTACTCCCTTGCAAATCAGAGTTGACCACACTTGTAGTGAAATTCATTCCTGATGGTGCCTACGGGGTTCCACTCCAGTACTGGAACCTGGACTGTAGACAGTGACCATATTCCTTCAAGGATCCTCAATAGTGTGCACAGGGGAAGCCTGCTTTCTGAAGGAGCTAAGCTTTCTGTGCTTGTATCTAGATCTTCACAGTGACACGACATAACTTCTCAGAGAGCAGCATGCCACCATTCAGTGATTTTAGGGAGGAAATCGAGTGTCACTGTAGTGTCTGGTGAAGTGTGATGCCTGTTTCTTAGGGAAGCCAATAACTCACTAGAAGCAGGTCCTTCATACCCACGGGTGGACTGAAACTAGGATTTACTCAGCCAGCAGGGACTAGCAGAGAGGGTGAAGGTCTAACTGGTGACCATCCTGTTGTTTTATGGCAACATGTGGGATTTCCCGTCCCTTGCATTTTTAAAGGGATGTCGCAAGGCAGAGGATCCAAAGTGTAAGTGGTGACCTGGACAACGACATGCAGTTTCCCATACATCTCATGGTATCTGGCCACAAAGACGAGCGCATCTTTCCCTTTTTTCCTCACTTTGGCCAGCAGTTCCTCTGAGAACTCAGGTCTTTCAACGAATCTTGATACATTTCCTTCTGCAACACCCTTTGTTATCTCTATCACAGTTGCTAACATATTTGACTGGATATGGATTATCATATCTAAATTAGTAAACTTTATGCTTTCTGGATTCGTGATGTGAGAAAAAAATGGGCATAGCTTTTGCCACCTGGTTCTAATGCCACAGGAAACAGGATGCTCTCCTGGAGAGAACTCTTTTGATTGGGGCCTCATTTCTTAATGTAGTACAGACTTTGAAAGATTGAGAGCTATTCATTTTGTAGCCAATTGCAAAAGCAAGAACATAGGTATACTGGTGAACTTCCCATCTGGGTTTTTCATCTCTGTCAATATTTTCAAAGCACTTATATATTTGCTTTTGGTAAATAACATATCCATCAAAATAGTAAATTGTGTGGAGTCTGAGAACCCTTGTAAATGCTCATCTTTCATGAGCTCCATTGCAAATTCCTCAAGATTCGAGTCATAACACAGTCTTATGAAAAGTGGTCCAAACTTATAATCCGCCAAAGTGACATTTCTGTTTTCTGTGTGGTACTTGCAAGTGACATTTTTAGCCAGTTCGACGTGGTCCCAGGACTCACGCAAATGAAGTAGGGTTCTTAACTTCCCCTTCAAGATGAGCTTGTTCTAGGTCAGTTTCTCTTCCAAGTTTCTAAAACAGATTTATTTGGTGCCAGGAAGATTATATGCAACAACCATCTTCTTATGCTGAAATTCTTATAATTTCACAATATTATCTGTAAGTAGATATCTTTTAGCTCCAAGAGGACAGTGGCAGCAGGTGGAGGCGGAGCCTCTCATGCCAGGATACACTGAAATCTGCAGCGCTGGCAGAAGAACTTATCTGAAAGACCAAAACGCCGCAGCCGTACTGTCTCAGACTAAACCAACTCCAGACTTTTTTAAAAGATAGAGTTTTTTTTCCCCCCTTACCAGTAATATTAACAAATGTTGCTTATCAATAAACATCTCTTCATTATTGGTGAGGGTCCAATGAAATCAGCCCTCTTATCTGGTGGCGTGATTTTGCTACACTGCTGGAAAGCAATTTGTCAGTGTGTCAAGGAACGTTCTAAAATGTACTCTTCCCATTGCCCACAGTAATTCCACTTCTAAGAAGCAATTTATCCTAAGGAAATCTGAAACAAAGAAGAAGATTCCTGCACTGAGATATTTATCACCAACTTTGGGTATTAAAATTATGTTTATGATGGACTTTTAATGACGTTGAAAGTGCTTATGATACAATGTTAAGCAAACAAGGATACAAAATTGCGTGCATATATATCTCAAGTATGTAAATCTCCAATGGATAAGAATACAGGAGCAAATCCAGGATAAATTATTTAAATGGCCTCCTAGAGATTGGTTATGGGCAATTATGATGGACTTGTTTCTACTTTACTCTAACTTTAATTTTTCTATAAAGGACATACTTTCCTTTTATTTTAGAAGAAAAAACATTTAGTAATTAAAAATAAACAGGCCTGGCGTGGTGGCTCACGTCTGTAATCCTATCACTTTGGGTGGCTGAGGAGGGTGGATCACGTGAGCCCAGGAATTCAAGACCAGCCTCTAGTAAAAATACAAAAAATTAGCCAGGTATGGTGGTGCACGCCTGTAGTCCCAGCTACTCAGGAGGCAGACATGGGGGAATCACCTGAGCCCGGGAGGTTGAGGCTGCCGTGTGCTGTCATAGTGCCACTGCGCTCCAGCCTGGGCAAAAGAGTGAGACCCTGTCTCCAAAAATAAAAAATGGAAAAAAAGAGAAACCAGATTTGGCAGCCAGATAAATATGAGCTGGAATCTGCTACAGTACCTCATTCATGATGGGTACAATTTAAGTATTTGAGAAAAGGACAAAGGTAAGAATAAAGAAGAGAGGGAGGAAGGAAAGGCACATTATTTCCTAAAGAAGAGTGATGAAGTGAGTGATGGTGACTGCCCTGTCATTTGCTTAGTTTATGCTATACCTAGGAATAGGCCATTACATTCTAAATTGGTTCATTAACTAATGCTGTGTTTGAGTATTTCCCAACTGATGACAAGTGACAAGACATTAATACCTTTCTCGCTGAATGGGGAATATGGAGCCAGCACTCAGATTTTATTCTGTTTCACAACATCAGAGCTAGATCTGTTCTGAGAAGCTGGCATAGCCTCAAAGTGTTGGTATTCCAGACAAAGAGGACCTTTCCTGCCTCTGACTGGTCTTAATATGGAGGTCTGTCACTCTATCTTAAAGGCACCCCAAAGGCCACGAGCTTGGAGTAATCTCTCATCTCCCCATCTGGCAACACCCGACTAGGATCTTATTTCTTAGAACTGACGGTACAAAAAGAGAACATTTAGTGTTGAATTTACCTTAATCAGGAGATTAAAACTATTTTCATATACTGTACTGGAGTTGTTTGGTGTATGCACACAAAGTGGTGTTCTCATTGACTGTTCTTCCTGACACTAGATAGGCTGGAGTCCTTGTTCTTTGTTTTAAATTTAGAATTTCCTGGCTCTGAAATATCTCTAAAGACAAAGCATCCAGGGAAAGAAAAGAACTAGGACTCAAATGATTATATTGGAAAAAAATATCCTTCTCAGAGATTATTATGCACTTAAAAGTATGTATGTCAGAAATTGTTATATTATTGAAAACACACGTTCTTAAAATTCTGGCTTGGTTATTGTTTATACCAGTAGTTCTCAAAATATGGCTCAGGGATCCCTGACAGCCTATAAGATCAAAACTATTTAAAAAACACGCAAACACATTATTTGGCTTTTTCACTCTCATTCTCATGGATTTGCAGTGGAGTGTCTCAGCTGCATGTATGATATCACCACAGCTAGAACGCAAATGCGGATAGGAGAATCCAGTCATCTCTTAAGCCAGACTCAAAAGATATTTGTAAAAATAGAAAGCAATGACAGTTTTCTCACTAATTTTTGTTTTGAGAAATAAATTGTAATAAAAATGTGAATATTTAGTTTAACATGTCATTAATTTACTATTTTTTAATAAATTAATAAAATATTTTTAAAGTTTTTGCTTTATTTTTCAATGCAGTAAACATGGGTAGATATAACCCATGAAAACAAAAGCTCTCTGGAATTCTCAATCATTTTTAAAGATAGTTTTTAAAAACATAAAGAAACCTTCAGGCCAAAATGTTTGAGAAACACTGGTCTATGCTATTAAAGAGTAGTAAGTTCCAAATAACCTGTTCTTTTTATTTGAGGAATTATAACTATGGTAATTTAGCCCATGTCATTAAATGCAGGAAGCAACTGCTTCAAAACTGGAAACGGCAGGCACGGTTGATTTTTTCCACTCATGTGATTTATTTTGGTGCTTTCTTCCTGTTACTTTAAACTAAGACAATTTTGTATCCATTATGTCCCCATATCCATATACTGAATGAGGTTTGGGAAATACATGGAATCTTTTCCTCTGCTGCCATTTACAAATTATCCTGGACCTAATCTACCTGAGCTTATTTTTTCCCATTGGAAAACAGGGAATAATGGCTCTAGATTGCTCTTAAGGTAGTTATGAAGGAAGTGAAAAAGCATTCTGAAAAATTATAATGTGCTTTGCAGGTATTAATATAAGGCTTACTACTAGTAAACATTTCAATATACAGACAGACATTTGATGAAAAATGTAAATTCTCTTTTCTGCTGATATTATTTAACCCCTTTGATTTAAATACATAAGCCATTGGTGAATGTGGAGCAAATACTAATAGTGTTTGGGGTGTTCGTTTTTTTAAATACTTTTTTTTTGCAGGCTGATTTACAAATGTAAATATATGTTTACAAGGGCAGAAAGGTGGAAGGAGACCTGGTGGGAGGTCATAGAACAGCATCTAATCCTCACAATCAAAATATATAAATATATTCTGTAAAAATTGCATCTCCCCTGGGGCTGCTCCAGTGCAATAGAAACTCTTCCATCATAGACTTTTGCTGTTATTTAACAGCTTTATGGTAGGTTTGAGCAACTTCCTTTTAAAGAAAAGTGGTAGATATACAAGATGGTACTGTATTGGTATTTAAATTTTCTTTGGTCAGGAAAAAAAATTCTGTTTAAAGAAAAATGTGACCACTCGATATTTCACTGGAGTAAATAATACTATCTTAAAATGCAACGCTTAAATTTATCTATGGCTATATCAGCAAAGACGTGACCTTTCCAAGGACAAATATTAAAAATTGCAAATCCCTAAGTACATATTTGGGCATGTGCTTCTGGGCTTAACACTTAGGCTCATAATGCTGTAACACTATGTCTTAGTCTGTTCAGGCTGCCATAACAAAATGTCACAGACTGGTTGGTTTAAACAACAGAAATCTGTTTCTCACAGTTCTGGAGACAGAGAAGTCCAAGGTCAAGGTACCTGCTGATTCAGTCCTGGTAAGGGTCCTCTTCCTGGCTTGCAGATTGCTGCCTTCTAGCTATGCCCTCATAAGGCTAAGAGAGAGATCTCTGTAAGGTCAGCAATCTTATCAGATTGGTACCTACCTGTATGACTTCATTTAACCTTAATTACCTCCTAAAAACCTTTTCTCCAAATATAGTCACATTGGAGACTAGAACTTTAATGTATGAATTTTAGGAGGTTACATGTCATTTGCCATTTGGAAGTAAGTACAAAATAGACTTTGGATGAAGCCACATAGTTTCATGCCAGTGTCTGAGGAACTACAGCATTACAAAGGAGTGTAATCATGGATTGGTCATTTTATACATTAATTTATTCCATTTTTCTGATTAAATGCCAAACTTTGTCATCATAATTCACTCTGTCATAATACATTATTTATATTTTCAGAGGCTTGAGTGAACACAAATAAATGCATGCCCCTCTCCAAAAAGAGAAGGAGAACTTCTAATAAGTTGTTGATATTGTCTTTCTTTGACTTAATAATTTTATTAAGAGAAACTACTATCGTTCTTTGAGGTAGAAAACAAGGTGCCCTCTGAGCAAGAAAAAACTTCTAGTTTTAGTATCAGATGGTACCAGAAATATCATTTAGTTCAATTTCCTTACTTTATAAAAGAGGAAACAGACCTTGAAAGTGCCAGTAACTTATCCAAGTCATTGAAGACTGTACTACAGCTAATCTGTTCCATTCTGATCAGGAAACATGATTAGCTTGCTATTACCTAGGTTTCTTAGATTCTACTTTTACTAATTGCACATTACTTTCCCAGGCATGATATGAGTTGATTCCCTTAATAATCCTGGGAGATAGGAAGACACATATTAGGCCAAAGGATGAAGGATTTTGTTTCTAGAAGTGGTACACAGAAAGGAATTTACGAGAAGTAACTGCAAATCTGTAAAATGTGTGACAATAAGGGTTAAAATTAAAGTGGAACTGAAATGCCATGTGAAAGTAAATGGGCATTATTTACATATTATAAAGGAATACGTGATTATGAAAGTAAGATATCAAGTGGCAGAGTAAGCACAAAAAGTGGGCACTTTTGGTTGAAAGGATTGTAGTTTAAGGGTAGGTTAATTAGTTTCTCTAAGTTTCATTTTTTTGATGAGTAAATACAATAGAACTCTCATGCAGATTAAATGAAATCACATTTATAATGCATCTAGTACTATGTCCAAGTGAAGTGAAGTGAAGGAATCCAAGGTTTTTGAGCCCAGAGTACAAAAGGAGTGGTATTATCTTTATTAGAAATGAAAAAAAAAAAAAAGCCGAGTGTGGTGGCTCATGCCTGTAATCCCAACATTTTGAGTGGCTGAGGCAGGCAGATTGCTCAAGTCCAGGAGTTTGAGAGCAGCCTGGGAAACATTGTGAAACCCTGTCTCTATACAAAATACAAAAATTAGCTGGGTGTGGCAGCATGCACCTGTAATCCCAGTTACTCAGGAGGCTGAGGCGGGAGGATCGCTTGAGCGCGGGAGGCAGAGGTTGCAGTAAATTGAGATTGCACCACTGCACTCCAGCCTGGGTAACAGAGTGAGACCCTGTCTCAAAAACAAACAAACAAACAAAAAAAGAAATCAAGCAATAGTATGGGCTATAGTGAGATGGTGATGTATTTGAGATGAATGCAGATGAATCAAATGGAAATGCCTAGTAATCCTGAGAAATTAATCTCATGGTATAAATTTAGGGTCATCTGCCGAGCGGTGATAGGTAAAACCAAGGTAATGGATCAGAGCCTCAAGGACAGTAATTGGGGAAGGCCTGAGCACCAAGGATTGAACCTTAACAAATGCCTATCTGTACCAGGCAATGGGAGAAAGAGGGCCCAGGAAAGTATGACCTCAGTAGTGAGCCAGAAATAACTGAGGATGGTAATAGTAATTACAGTTGCTAACCCTTACTGACCCTTCTCTTTGCCCAGCACTATGCGGAGGGATTTGCTTGCATCATCTCACTTAGTCCACACAATCCTATGAGATAGATCATGTTATCCCATTCTTCATTTGTTCATGAGATAATGGAGTGATGCAGCCATAATGACAGCTGGTGCTCTGAACAACCAGAGGGGAGAATCTCAGGGAGAGGGAACGATGAACAAGGTCATGCGCTGCAGAGATCACAAGAAGAACAAAGTCTGAAAGAAGGTAATTAGATTTGCAATTTACTGGTCATGGAGTGTGAATTTTCAGAAAAGGAGTGGGCTCATAAGCCAGTTACAGGGAATTGAGAAATAAATTTTGAGAAAGAAATAGGGGTGACAACTGCAGGCCAGTAATCCCAAAGGAAGGTGAGGACTAGATTAGTCACCGCGGAGCCATGAGGGCAGAGTAGCTTCTTCCTCTGGGTGGAGAAACAGAGGAAAGGGGATGGTAGAAAGCGGGAAACAGAAGTCTATAGCAGGTGGATAGAGACATTGAAGAAAGTAAGCACCTCAAGGAGGCAGGACAGGATGGGATCAAGGGTGCAGGAAGGAAGATTGGTTTTTGGGAGGAAGAGGAATAAACTAGAGTCAGTTCTGCTACCTTGTAACTTTTTCTTGGCACACTTTTTCATTCAAGAAATATTTATTCCGCATCCAAACTTTAGAGAGCAATGTAAATTTTACTGTGTGTCATAAAGATGCCGAGAAGCATGTTTGTGTAGTGCTAAATTTTTTTAGTATCTTATCAATGGCAGCGGCTCCAAAGTTTTTCTTGTATTCCTCCCCTACTCCAACTTTACCAATATCTCTCAAACACAGCCTGTGCAGGGTTGTGTGTGTCTGTGTTTTCATCTCCCCTTTCTGGTCTGACTCTTTATTATGTAAATCAGTGTAGCCTCCTAGACTTATTTTCCATTATCTGCTATCCTTATCCAGGTTTTAAACAAGAAAGGACCAGAAATTAGGTCAGCAAACAAGAAACCTCTCATTGCCTCCTGCTACTCTCCGAGTCCAAGAAGAGAGTGGACAGTTGCAAAAATCTATAGACAGCTAAGTGCAATGGCATGCACCTTAGTCCCAGCTACTCAAGAGGCTGAGGAAGGAGGACCATTTAAGCCAGGGAGTTTGAGGTTACAGTGAGCCATGATCCCACCACAGCACTCCAGTCTGGGCCATGGAGAAAGACCCTGTTTCTTTTTTTTTTTTTTTTTTTTTTTAATGTATAAACATGTATCCTTGCCACACATATAACCAAAGCAGAAGAAAAGGATGAAAAGAAAAGTGCAGAGCCAAAAGTATGTGTTGGTATCCTTTCCAATATGAAGTTCTTATATCTGAAATCTCATCAGTAAAGGCTGAGGGGAGACAGAAGTTATCTTACCAAATTGCTCGTATAAAAACTACAAGGCTACAGTAACCAAAACAGCATGGTATTGGTACCAAAACAGATATATAGACCAATGGAACAGAACAGAGACCTCAGCAATAACATCACACGTCTACAACCCTCTGATCTTTGACAAACCTGACAAAAACAAGCAATGGGGAAAGGATTCCCTGTTTAATAAGTGGTGCTGGGAAAACTGGCTAGCCATATGCAGAAAGCTGAAACTGGACCCTTTCCTTATACCTTATACAAAAATTAACTCAAGATGGATTAAAGATTTAAACTTAAGACCTAAAACCATAAAAACCCTAAAAGAAGACCTAGGCAGTACCATTCAAAACATAGGCATGGACAAAGACTTCATGACTAAAACACCAAAGGCAATGTCAACAAAAGCCCAAATTGACAAATGGGATCTAATTAAACTAAAGAGCTTCTGCACAGCAAAAGAAACTACCATCAGAGTGAACAGACAACCTACAGAAAGGGAGAAAATTTTTGCAATCTATCCATCTGACAAAGGGCTAATATCCACAATCTACAAAGATCTTAAACAAATTTACAAGAAAAAAACAACCCCATCAAAAAGTGGGCAAAGGATATGAACAGACACTTTTCAAAAGAAGACAGTTATGCGGCCAACAAATATGTGAAAACAGCCTCATCAACACTGGTCGGTTGAGAAATTCAAATCAAAATCACAATGAGATACCATCTCACACCAGTTAGAATGGCGATTATTAAAAAGTCAGGAAACAATAGATGCTGAAGAGGATATGGAGAAATAGGAACGCTTTTACACTGTTGGTGGTAGTGTAAATTAATTCAACCATTGTGGAAGACAGTGTGGCAATTCTTCAAGGATCTAGAACTAGAAATACCGTTTGACCCAGCAATCTCATTACTGGGTGTATACCCAAAGGATTATAAACCATTCTACTATAAAGACACATGTACACGTATGCTTATTGTTGCACTATTCACAATAGCAAAGGCATGGAACCAACCCAAATGCCCATCAATGATAGACTGAGTAAAGTGTAGCACATATACAGCATGGAATACTATGCAGCCATGAAAGATAATGAGTTCCTGTCCTTTGCAGGGACATGGATGAAGCTGGAAACCATCATTATTAGCAAACTAACACAGGAACAGAAAACCAAATACCGCATGTTCTCACTCATAAGTGGGAGTTGAACCATGAGAACATATGGGCACAGGGAGGGGAATATCATACACAGGGGCCTTTCAGGGGGAAGGGAGCAAGGGGAGGGATAACATTGGGATAAATACCTAATGTAGATGACAGGTTGATGGGTGCAGCAAACCACCATGGCATATGTATATCTATGTAAAAACTTGCACGTTCTGCACATGTATCCCAGAACTTAAAGTATATAAAAAAAATTCAATAGGCACCTGTATTGAACCAAACAGCCATTATTGACCCCAAGAAAGTTGAATTTTAGGTCATCAGGTATGATCTTTAGAAAATTAAGATTGAGTCAATGACAATGACCCTTTACACTCTCTTGATCCAAAATGTTCTTCTGTACTTGGATTATTGGAACCATGAGCACAAGCCACTTTGGCAGAAAATGAAGCTATCTACTCCAACAGTTAAGAGAAAAAGCTCTGTAGCCAGATAGACCTGGGAAGCTTAGTTTGCCACTTTGCAGTCATGTGGCCTTTGAGCCAGTAAATTAATTTCTGTTTCCTCATCTATACAACAGGGAGAATAATCCTACTTTAAAGAGAGTTTGTAAATATTCGTGAGCTAGTCCACTAAAGTACTTAGCCTGTGTGGATACCCAACAAATTGTCATCATCATGGTTAGTAGTAAAAGACAATTCTCAATTAGGAAGTAGTAGTTAAGGCTGAAACACATGAAGAGATACCTCTGAGCTATCCCGTAAGTTCATAAATTCACGCATACAGCAATAAGAAGTTGTGTGTGGTGGGGGAAGCAAAATCTGTCTTTGTATTTACAGGGCATTTAGCATGCAAATTTCCAAGCTTACTTTTCTGGACAATGATGCACTTTACTTAAGTATTTCGTTTCTCTTTCAGCCCTGATGGCAGGGCCGAAAAGAGACATTTTCAATGCAGGCTAGGAGATGAAACAAAATGCATCTATCAGCACATGTTTCATTAAGATTTGATAATAGCTTGATTAAAATCTGTATTGACTTAGCCTAAGGAAGCTTTTGCAATATAAATAACTTCCTCTAGCATTATCTCAGTGCCTGGAGAATGATTTGACTTCTAGAAGCTCTTGGATGATGGGGGATGGAATTATATGAGATCTTCAGTTTCTTCTTTTTTTCTTTATTTTTTGAATGGTATTATTTCTCTACTTTTCCAATATTTCTGAAAAAAATCTATTATTTGTATAATGATAAAAATTTTAAAAGTTGTAAAAGAAATACATCTTCTCTCTTACTAATACACCTCTGTAAAAGGCCATTTTGAAAAGGGCTTCAGGCCACTGTGTTCAAGATGATTTGGAGAGGAGACAGACTCGAAGCAATCATCTGGGCTTAAGATGGTAAAACCTTAGGTCTTTCCCCAATATGTTCTTATTTTGGTCTTCCTGCTCACTGTAAAAAAAAAAAAAAGAAAAAATATATCATTGAAGAATAAAGATGTTTAATGCTGCAGGAAACAAATCTACATCAGTAAAGACACAAAAAATCTAACTTTACATTTGATCATAGCCATACACACTGTATGCCTACCACTCCATTCAAATCTAAGGAAGCCCAATTCAAACTTGCTTTTGGGAAAAAATTAACCACAGACTATTCATGTGAAAGTAAAAAATAAATTTGAAAACAATTTAATATCATACAATTATTTCATAAAACTTAACTTCTTTGTGGTGTTTAATACTGTGTCAACTTGATTGGATTGAAGGGTGCAATATTGATCCTGAGTGTGTCTGTGAGGGTGTTGCCAAAGGAGATTAACATTTGAGTCAGTGGGCTGGGGGAGGCAGACCTAGCCTTAATTGGATGGGCACCATCTAATCAGCCACCAGCAAACATAAAGCAGGCAGAAAAATGTGAAGAGACCAGACGGGCCTAGCCTCCTAGCCTACATCTTTCTGCCGTGCTGGATGCTTTCTGTCCTCAAACATCAGACTCCAAGTTCTTCAGTTTTGGGACTCAGACTGGCTCTCCTTTCTCCTCTGCTTGCAGACATCCTATTGTGGGATATATATATATCTCTCTCTCCTGTTAGTTCTGTCCGTCTAAGAGAACCCCGACTAATACACTATTCTCACCACTTAGGGGAAAGAGGGAGAACATCTTCACATCTTTAGAAACATTGGCACTTAAATAACAAAAAATGACATGCAGCTTAGTGGTAAAACAGTCAAGATGTAAATGAAATATGCATTTCAAATCAAAGCATGTGAAAATATACAAAGAGAGTAATAAAATGATTGGGAAAAATGCACACAGTTATTGATAGTGAATTTTCCCTGAATGAGTTTTTAGAATCATGTTTATTTTTCAATTAAAAAAATAAGCAAGTGTTACTTTTTTGCTTTGATTAAAATATAGCAAATGTTATGTTTAAAAAAAATAGTAGTGCAAATAAGAATCTGTAGCATGTGGAATTCCCTCCTCCTTTTTCAATTGAGCAGTAAACCAGAAGATGATCCATAAGGCCCCTTCTGACTCTAGCAGTCTATAATTCTTTAAGAGAGTGCAATGTGACATTTAACTAATGTAAACCATAGAAATGGGGACATAATCAAAGCAGCTTATCTTCGAAGGAAGATGATATAATATGTACAATTCATTTGGAAATTGCTAGAAAAATATTATTTTGTTTTACTGTAAGGATGAGGCAGAACACTTTTCGATCAGAAAGTCTATATTATGAACTTTTTGAGAAGCAATCCTTCAGATATAGCACTTTATTTTATAATCTCAGCATTGAAGTGTACATTAAACAAGAAATGTTAAAACTTAGATCATTACCCAACTAGTATAAATGTACTTGTATCAATCAAGGAGCAAAAATTGTGTCTCACAAGAACTGAGAAACACTATTCTAGGAAGCCTTGTTGCAGAGTAAGCAACCAACCAACAGTCACTGTCATCAGTGGTCCTCATGAAGAAGTGTTTTTTCATATAGATTCAGATAAAATCTCTAAGATTCTAGAAACTTGCAGGTGAGGGATTTAACACTTTCAGAAATTATATTATTTGAAGATTTTACCCCAGGTCCAGGCCTTCTGGATGATATAAATACCCAGTTCCTTTTTCTTTAAGACTGAACCCAGGATAGATCTTACACCTGGCTTTAGTAAATGGGAAGGCAGATGATTTACCCAATGTCTAAGAAGCTAAATGAATCAACCAAAATAAAGGACAAGAAATGGGTATGTATAGGCATTGTATAAGGAGAAGCAACCACTTCTTTAGTGTTTTAGACAGGATTAATAGTTGTGAATGAAAGAAACCAAGCAGAAAATATTGGCTAGAGCTCCCAAACTCCAGATGAGTCCAAGAATCAGGTTTGAAGACAATGCAGCCAGGGCCAATGATGAAAATTATGCAGCAGAACTGGTCTGGTGGATACACCACTGGCACCATTGTCAGGGTGAGTCACTAATCATTGAGACAACACTGGCTATTAAAACCTGTCTTAGGAGACAATTCTTCATTGGTGTCTTGCATTTCTTCACATCTTGCAAGCAGAAGCAGAAGCACTGGTTTGCCTTTGTTCCAGATTAACTTTTCAAGTATGTTCATGTAGCAAAAGTCTTGGAAGATATAGTATTTTCCTCCAGAGCAAAGGGCAGACATGCTTACTGCCCATTATAAAGGATTCAGCTTCCTCTTTTGTAACACAGCCATTGTGTGTTCAGGCATCTCTGTGAGCCCATCCACATCACCTCTAAAAGAATGCAGGTCAAGGGCAACAGGGTACATGCTGATGTTCATGTAGTTTGATGTGCCTTGAGTAGTAGAGACTTTTTTCTATGACCCATGGGTCTCATGTCTTCTACCAGCATTCCTTAAAATGGCAGATTAACCTGGTAGCCAGCGAGCAGTGTAAAATCTCAAAACCTTCACAGTTTTTGCACCTTTCTGCTAGAATTGTTGCCATTACTGCTTTTAGAGATTAGAGGCAGACACTGGAATGGAAATGGCAGAATATCAACTTCTTCTCTTCTGAGTTTCTAATGCCATGCTCAGACGGCAGGTACTTCTAATTGTTTTACAATGTTGGACACTAGGTCATATGTCTAAGGTGAAAAGGAGTCTGAGAAGTCTAACTTTTTTTTTTTTTTTTTTTTTTTTTTAGAATTTCCATGGTAGGAAATTCTCCAAACATAGCTTGCTTGGGACCACAGCCAAAATCATAGACAAATGTCTACTGTTAGTAGTCTTTCTGTATTTTTTAAATTGATACATAATAGGAACTTGACTCTGTCAAAGGCTTGTTCCGACAACAATAACAAAAATAGGTCTATAACATCCCTCAGGGAAAGGCCTTAAAGTCCGTGACTCTTAGCAGAGTTGTTTGTGTCACTTGGCAAAAATACACCAGATGGCACTCTAAGTTGTAATTCTACTTCTGTTTTCTTCTAACTAAACTGAATGAAGTGTTTTCATCCCCCATAACCTATTGATAGGAGGGCAAGTCAGTGCACATCAGAGTCCAGGAAAAGTAGGAAAAGTAGAGGAATACATCCCAGTTTTTCCTATCATGCTTCTTAAATAAGATTGTTTCCAGTGGTGCCATAGGTGATTCAGAGCTTGGATGAGGCATGTGCTAAGGTTGTCCATGCCCTTACATAACCATAGGTGGGACTGAGCCACTACTACCTGGGACAGCAAGAAGATGGAAAGACTGAGAATGGGAATTCTCTTAGAGGATGGTGAGTTAGTGGGAGTGGGAAAGCAGCATGCAGGGGAGAGGGTCCTAGAGAATCACAGTTCTTGGGAACTAATTTTAAGCCCATTTGTCCTGCTCAACCTGTGTGTGTGTGTGTGTGTGTGTTATTTTAAATTTAAGAGTAACATACATATAGAAACATATACAGATCATAGGGTCAATTGATTATCCTACAGTGAATATACCTATAAAATCACAACCCAAATCAAGAAACAGAAAATTGCCAACACCCCAGAAACTCCCTAAAAGCTGTTCTCCAACTACCATCCCTTTTCATTCCTCAAAAGTAACCACTACTCTGATTTTAACATCATGCATTAGTTTGCCTCTTCTAAACTTTATCAAAATGGAATTATATCTTCTTTTGTGTCTGGCTTATTTAGTCAATATTACATTTGTGCAATTTATCTATGCTTTTGCAGGTAATAATAATTTTTAAGATTTTATTGCTATGTAGTATTTTCTTATGTTAGTGTATCAAATTTTATTTATCTGCTCCACAATTGATGGAATTGGGGTTAAGTTAACATTTGTCTATTGCAAATAATGCTACTTGAACATTTTTGTATGTCTCGATGCAGGCATGTTTATATTTTGATTGGGTAAATTCTACCCAATCAATTGAGAGGGAAAGAATTAATATATGAAAGTAAGTAATTTGTTCTACAACAAGTGGACTCAACTCTGAGTTCAGACCATGTGCTTTTAATTTCTGCACTGTACTATTGAAGAGAAGTGTTCAATTCAGTTTTTACACTAATTGATGAAGCTCCACCAAGATTAAGATACATAAAGAGCTATTGAGACAAGAGATGAATGGAGATTGGAAGGAGAGGAGATCCATTAAAAGGAAAATCCAAATGTTTTTCTGGGCTCTCTGAATCGCTGATGTATTGATGCAAATTAATTAGTGGCAGTCATTTCAACCAAGCATGTTGGACGTATCATTTAATATCCTGACTACACCATATGGATAATCCAGCTCTGGGTCCAAGAAATTGAATTAAGAGCAAAAGAAACATTCAAGGTCAGTGAGTTACCGCATCTAAGGCTGGTCCCTTGTTCATCCCAGGTTTAACCTCTTCTTGAGTGCAGAGAACTCGTATTAAGTGCACTTAATCAGGTTGGCTTCTCCCTCTGTTTCCAGGGTATGTTGTATCTGTTGAGAAATTTTGAATATACATACCACAGCCATATCCCTACTTTCTCCTATTCTGATTATATGGGAAAAATTTGGAGGACAGGGAAAGATAATGGCCACTCATCATTTAGTAGCCTATTCTGGGTTTCTTTTTGTGGTGGATGGATTTCAAAAGAAAGTAGAAAAGAAACTGGCAGACCTCTTAAGACTTAGGTGCAGAACTCGCATACCATCCCTTCTGGCACATACTAGTGGTCAAAGCAAGTCCTTCTGCTAGCCCATATTGATGGCAAGAGCAGCCTGCAGGCACAGATATGGGAGAAATTGTTAGTGGCTATCTTTGCAGACAATTTCCAACACTCTTCATATTCTTGGCACTTCAAATCATTAGTTCATCTAATTTTGATGACTATTCTTTCACCATTCTGCAAATTTGATGGTTTTTTTAAAAGACAAAGTCTTGCTATGTTGCTTAGGCTGATCTTGAACTCCACAGTTCAAGCAATCCTCATCAGACTCCCAAGTAGCTTGGATTACAAGCATAAGCCACTGTGCCTAGCTTATTCTTCCACTTTTCAGATGAAGAAACTTATGTTCAGAAATCTGTAGGTCAAATAAATGCCCAAAGTCATCAATCTTGTAATGATAAAGCCAGGGAATGTATCTCCTTCTCTCTCTCTCTCTCTCTTTTTTTTTCTAAGAAGATAGTGTTCTTTTTCGTTTCCTATAGCATTTCTCATTTTTGCAGTATTGCTCAGGATACAATTTAGGGGTAAATTTAAACAACTTTGAGTTCAAGGGCCGGATGAGAAAAGTGAAGCCTAAATAGGTTTAAATTCTTACAGGGATCAGAGCAGGAGCTTGAACCAAGGTCCTATATAGGTCTTAGATATCCAAAGCCCCAGAGAAGCACCTGCCACTCCAGCTCACTGAAGTAACTCAGCATCTGTGGCCATGCCTGCAGGGCTCCCCATTATCTCATCTGAGTGTTACGACCTGCTGAGTGTTGAGTCCCTTGGGTGTGCTTGGCCATCCAGGAGGCAGAGGTGAACTAATTATTGTTTCCACCTGTTCTATGTGATCAGGAGCCATGGGGGAGAGGAGCTCTGAGGTGAAGGACTGGGAAAATGTATAGAAAATCTCACATCAGCTACTAGCTAATTCAGCCTTCTTGTTGGAACACCTATAACGGATTCTGCCTCATGCTGTTTGCCTCTGGGCTAGTGTCAGAGGGTTTTTGCTCTGAGAGGGAAAGATTAAGAATTGTGAATTTGCCCACCATCACACTTATATAGTGTTAATAACACCAGTGTTGTAATGCAACAGGACAATAGCTGGTTAAGTTGTATTTTATAATAGAAAGGTCAGCAAGTGCAAGATCACAATTAGCAATATGGAGTGTCAATGGTTCAATGGTTCTCAGAGGCCAAAGCATGTCAAGGTCTGGAAACCAAGGAACTATTATGATAGCAGAAGGTCTACTTGCCTTTAAGGAATAAAGCACATTCAAATGAAATAAACTACAGTTCCTAGAGGGAGCATGAGTGTATAAGAGTATGGTGGAGGACTTTAGAGGCAAACATTGGAGTTTGGGTCTAGGCTTTGCCACCTCATGTCTGTTCATCTTGAGCAGATAATTTTACCTCTCAGTCTTAATTTTCTTATCAGTAAAAAGGGAATAATAATAGTGTCAATCTTATAGGGCTACTGTAAAACAGCATTAAAGGCTGCCATGTGGATAAGGTTCGTGAGCTATGTCCAGTGAACAGGAATCACTCAATGGATACTAGCCATTATTACTATTTTTTACAAACATTATTCCAAAAAGCCATTATTTTTCATTATTATCTAAAGAGACTGTTATGATAACTGAACTAGACAATATGTGTTAAGCACATGGCAGAGGGCTCAGCATATGCTGCGTGCTAAATAAATGAGGACTGTTTTATCAGTATCAAGTAAATGCTAGGTAGTCACTAAAAATGATATTGAAGCCTATTTTACAACATAGAAGGATGTCATTATATATTTTTAAAAGGCAAGTGTAGGCTGTAAAACGTGCAAAAAGTCTCATTTTTTGCAAATACATAAATTGTGTACATATCCGTAGGAAGGAGATTAGGTTATATACCCAAAGAGATGCCATATACTTTAATGGTTAGAGTAATAGATACTGAAGCGAAATCTACTGGCTTTGAATCCTTGTATTATCATTTATTAGCTGTGTGACCCTAGACAAATTAGTTGATGTCTCTGTGTCTTAGCTTTCTCATCTGTTAAAAGGAGGTGATAATAGTACCTACCTCACAGGATTGTTGACCCTGCTGAAGGTGTTAATACATGTAAAGGGGTTAGACTATTTTCTGGAACAACAAATACTATCTACATGTTTGAAGATGCTATGTGTGTGTGTATTATATGTATGTGGCAGAATTCTTGGTATTTTCTTTCTTTTCTATTTTCCAAATTTCGAAGTTTTTATTTTAAAGACTAGAAAATCAATTGAGATCAGTTGAAGCAGGATTTCTCAATCTTTTTTCATTGTTCCTCCCTAAGGAATCTTTGTAGACTTTTTCTTTTAAATTGTCCTTCCTCCATAAATTTTATTACCATATATATACTGTATATCCATTTATGTACTTGAAGGGAACCAGAATATGCCATTCCAAAATATGCTACATTGGTAAAAAGATTATTTTAAGTTGAAGACATTTGAGATCGAACAAATTTAGAAAAGGGGAAAAAGAAAGAAGCAATTTTGAAGCTTCCCTTTTCTGACTAAAGGAGCAACTTCTGGGAAACAAGATTGCCACAAATCCTTTTCAGGGCAGATCTACTCCCAGAAGGGAGAAAACAAAACCTACCCCAAATCTCTCCTCCAGGAACTTTTATGACCCTTAAGGAGATGAAAGACCATTTTGTCCTGTGTAGACATTTTTACAAACTTTCTTATTGCCTGTTTGTGCTCCTGCAAATGCATTTATCTTTCCAAAAAGTCGTTTGTTTCCCATAAGTGCCTTTATCCCTTTACCTATTAAAATGGTATATAAGCCCCAAATTCTAAACACCCCTTTGAGTTATTCATCGCCAAGCTCCCCCACATGTACACATGTTGCATGAATGAATAAACTTTGTAATTTTCTCCTGTTAATCTGTGTTTTGTTAGTCTGATTCGCAGGCCCTGGTGACTAAACATAAAGAAAGTAGAAGAAAGATTTTTCCCCCTCCCCTGCGTATATGTCTACCTGTGCTATGTTTATAAGAATAATAGACTTTTTTCCCCTCAAGAACAAATTTCATTTCCTGGGAAAACAATATTACTCTCATTGAGAATGTATGAGTTAAAATACAAAAAACAACCCCATATTAATGGTCAAGGAAGAAAGCTATATTGTCTAGGAAGTTTAGTAGGTCAAAATCCTGGTAGTAGCAATTCAGATACACCAACAAACCTGTTGATATTTCATGGGTTATTTACCTCAAGGGCTGTTTTGAGTTTCATGCCTGGAATAGAAATGAGCAGGCAGCTCTGGCCCCAAAAATGCCCATCAAAAGATGAGTGCAGCTGTTGAAAGAGTAAGATTAGAAACATTATTCACTACACACCTTCATTAATTTTATGTAAAGAATTATCAGAATCTCAAACCCAAACACATTTGTGCAAAATTGCACCTGAAACCAGATAAAATTTGAAAGTTCCCATTGTGCTATTTTCTCTCTAGGCTTTTGTGTTGGAAAGATCAAAAATTGCCTTTTTCTAAGTGGCACTGTACCCCTAACTTTTGAATCACTTATTGGAATGCTTATTCAAATTCAGGTTCTCACGTCCTCACCTAGAGATTCTGATTCATTATTTCTCATGTTGGAGGGGGTAATTTACATTTTAGTAAGTCCCCAAGTTATTCTTTTTTTTTTTTTCTGAGACGAGTCTTGCTCTGTCACCTAGGCTGCAGTGCAGTGGCTCGATCTCGGCTCACTGAAACCTCCACCTCCTGGGTTCAAGCGTTTCTCCTGCCTCCGCCTCATGAGTAGCTGGGATTATAGACATGTGCCATGACACCTGGCTAATTTTTGTATTTTTAGTAGAGATGGGGTTTCACCATGTTGACCAGGCTGGTCTCAAACTCCTGGCCTCGTGATCAGCCCACCTCAGCCTCCCAAATTGCTGGGATTATAGGTGTGAGCCACCATATGTGGCCCGCAAGTTATTCTTAGGCACATTACACAATGATAATTAGGATGATACTAATGACAATGATAGAGAAAACACATAGAGAGATTACTGTGTGCCAGACACCAAGAATTCTTGGTTATCTCAAGGAAAACGAAATCCTAGGAAACTGGTTCAATACTGGATTTCTTCAAAACTTTGGAAAGACTCAAGACACTTATAATTTGATTTAAAAAATAAAGATGTATGATGTCTCTTATACACTAAATGTCAGCCAAATTTCTCCCTGTCACAGTTTTATTAGTCTTTTTAAACACTGCCTCATACACCTGGCTCAAAACATAATTGTGGGGGTAAGAAATGTAAAGTAGAGGAGGAGAAAAGAGGCTAAGAACGTCGAAAAAAATATTCGATATAGTAGTGTGCTGAGTGCCTTATAAAATGGTTGGCCATGAATGAAGTTTTAATCTTATAGTTTTTAAGTATTTTAGATGCTCAATTCTCAGTCCTTTCAAAGCAATTTTAAAGTCGACAGAATAGAATGTTTTAATTCAGGTTGGTGAATGGGTTCTGTTCACTTGTTTTGGTGGATTTGTGAGTGATAGAGGAAGTGAAATAATGTTTTGATTTGATAATGAGGTACGTGATAGTATTTCTTTAGATAGCTGCCTTATTTCATGATAAATGGTTGGTTGTAAAAGGTCTGAGTATTACCAAGAAGTAGTAAGGAAGTAGGTCGGATTTTAGAGAGGAAGGGTAGGCATCTGGCCAACCTAAAGGCTGACTGCTATGACCTTAACAACAACTTAATTTAAAAAGACAAGCAAACCTTCTCCCTCCAACGTAGTCCAAATAACCCTTTATTACATATAAAAAAGGACAAAACAAATAAACAGACAAAACCCTGTGAAAATGTGAGACTACATTTCATAGTCTCAGAATGGAATATGGTGTGTGAACATTAAGGCCCTGCCAGGGAGTTGAGATACAACATCTCTTTTTCAACCTGAAAAGGCACGTGGAGTAAAAAAAAAAAAATTAAAAAAAAAAAATGTGGTGCAAAGTTGAAAGTAGGCAGCACCATTCATCTTAGGTCAGAGTAGTAGACTTATACCCTAAAAAGTATAGCTTGTCTCATACTGTAAAACTGGTTTTACTACACAAGTCCTGAGTCACTGGAGAAGTAATAGACAGTTTGCAGATGCAGGTGACTCTTTCTGGAAACAGTCATCTAGCACAACAGGATTTCTCAGCAAGGATTTATCAGTAATAGAGTTGTTTCTTATTCTATTTTTACCAAGAAATATAAACTTCCTTGTCTTAGATATATTAAGATACCTGAAAAATTAAGAAACACAAATCATAACATTTCAATGATTATGGGACCTTGATCATGACATGTACTCTGTGTGTTTTCATTAAAGCAAATGATAATAACTAAAGCTGCAAGTACATGGTAGAGGATGACAAAGAAATAGAACAACATGAAATTAAGTGTTGCATAAGTGGTAAACAATTAAGTGACTTATTTTAAATTTAAGCTTACAATGCCAGTATTTTTATTTTAAGGACTGTCTGACACCATTTCCTCCTCCATTATAATAAGTTTCTTAGTTACTAAAAAATTCAAAATTGATTTCAAATTTTACAAGATTTTTTGAGTCTTGGGAGAGTTAAAGTACAATAAATTAGAGACCAGGCCTGAAGAATCCCTGAGCACACAAAGTCAGTTAGGCCCCATAAGTAAGCTTAACCTTGCTTGATTTGCAAACATAAGCAAAACTAATTTGGGCTATTTCTTTTAAATCTCTGTATTAAAGAAAAAGGAAACTTAAAGTTAGCTAATCAGAAGTCACCAGCTAATTAACATATGGCTAGGGACTTTCCAGCAGAATAAACCAAATAAGGCAACTGTATAACTATAATCAATCAAATATTTTCTTTGCTTTACTTCCATGTTCATCTTTGTTCCCCTTGCATTTCCTCCAAAGAGCCCCCAAACCTCTTTTAGTTTGGTGCTGCCTAATTCATGAATTGTTATTTCTTCAAATCAACTCTTTAGACTTTTATTGTGCCTCAGTTTACCTTTTAAAAGGAATAAAGACCCTATGTTAGTGTAAAGCAATTATTACTATTACAATTTGGCCTCTGACTCCTGTACTTAACTTAAAGTTAACATTCAAAATCAAAAAACCTCCACAAGTAAGAGAAAAATAGAAAAAGATAGCAGGGGTCCAATGCATAAAACTCAGAAACTCAAACATCCTGATTAGCAAATGTACTTATTTGATTAAATAGTAACTGTCAACATTAAAAGGCATACAATAAAAAACGTCCTTGAATGAGTTAAAGAAGAAATAACTCTGTACAACCAAGGACTTCACAAAGTTGTAGAGGGAAAAAATAACTTTAATAAGGTTTCTCAACTCTTCTATTTCTTACTTTGAGGATTATTAATGTAATGCTACTGACGCTCAAAAATCTTAATCTGTAGTGTAACCCTTACTCTAAAACTCCAGAGTCATATAACAAGCTTTCTATTGGCATCTCCACTTAGTGTGCTACAAATATGTTCCTTAAATAAAATTTGTGCATACCTGAGCTAATCATCTCTTCCTAGCCTTTCCCTAATCTTACTCTTCCAGAGTTTTCTGTGAAAGATAAAAATCTACCAAATTTCCCAAGCCAGATACATGCATATTATCCTTGTTCTGCCATTTCCCATGTGTCTTATATCAGATGGATAATTCCTGTTATTTCTAGCTTCTAAACATCCCCATAGTACTATGTCAGTCCAACTTAAGTAAAGAAAACCACCTAGTTATTTAAACACAAAGAATTTAATGTCTGGAATTTGTTAAGTAGGTATCGGAAGACTAGAAAGTAAAGAGAGAATATTAAGGTAACACAGAAATAGAATTGCAGGAGAAGCTACCACCTCTTGGACTGAGGGAACAGAGTGAGGTTGTGGTTGTTAGTACTTAGGAGAGAAAGGGGCCTTGAAATTCTGGGCCCCAGGCCTCGAGGAGGAGCCTTTTCTAGGTAGCTGCTCATACCTCAGAATCTCAAGGGAGGAATTGCGTGAATTTGGGTTCGGGGAGAGAAACAATGAGTGCTGGGAACCTCTGAAAGATGTAAGTAGGCTGGTTCTGGGAATGTGGAAAATATGCTTGATCAATTGCTTTTTCTAGGATAAAGAGCTATTCGTGGGATGAGGCCAATAGGATCACAAGCATGTAGAAATGAGCAGGTCTCTTTCTCCCTCTTTAGCTTTGTAATCTCACATGGAGTGCTCCTTAGAAAATAGACCAGGTTTCATGAAAGGGTCATGTATGCAAAGCAATCTCCAAACAAGGAAGGAGCCAAGAAACCAAAGAATAAGACAGACAAAATCAGTTTTTTGATAAAGGGTAATTTATTGGGGGAACTTATAGACAGAAGTGTGGCCTGCGGTAACAAGACAGGTAGATCTCCACACCATTACTCCCCAGACCCAGGGCTTACATGGGAAGGGGATACATGCACTATAGAGACAATGAAAAACAACCCCCCAGAACAGGCAGAAGTGCTATGATCATCATAACCTATCATTTGTGTGATAACATCAAGTTTGCTTTGGTGTAAAGGCAGGATTTACAGTAAATATGTGTTCTTACACTAAGGACAGTAAATAAAGTAGGAATCCGAAGGCATTTATGGGACTGGGGTTAATGAGAAGTCAACATGGTGGATTAGCATCCAAGATGAAGTTACTTTTGTCTCCATAGACCAGTAGGAAAAAAAAAGTAGCTTGCAGAATGCCAGGGTAGGCATTGAAGTAACAAACATAGAAAAGTGTGTTCAATGCTAGGAGCTAGCCTAATAACTCGTAGTTGGCAAAGTCTGTTATTTCTGCCTCCTAAACTCTAGAGTTTATCTTATTCTATCCACACTGCCGCTCTTCTGCCCCAGGTAACTATTATCATGCAGCTGACCTAATGCAATAACCTCCTAACTACTTGCTGTTTCTTCTTTCCTGCCTCAGATCCACTCTCTATACAACAGCCAGAGTGAGCTTTACTATATAAATAAAATTCTGATCACAACACTCCTCTACTTAAATCTTTCCAATGGGAGCCAATTTTACAGTAAGTAGCTAGTCAGACATGAGCAGAGTAGGAGAGGGCTCCCTCCACCTACCAGGAATGTCAGGTGAACATTCGGTGATAGTAAGGAGTTTGTTAACTGTCTGTCTAAATAATAGTTGAGGGTCAGGCATGGTGGCTCACGCCTGCAATCCCAGCAATTTAGGAGGTCAAGGTGGGCAGATCACCTGAGGTCAGGAGTTCGAGACCAGCCTGACCAACATGGTGAAACCCCATCTCTACTAAAAATACAAAAATACAGGTGCCAGGTGCCTGTAATCCCAGTGACTCTGGAAGCTGAGGCAGGAGAATTGCTTGAACCCAGGAGGCAGAGGTTGTAATGAGCTGCGATTGCACCACTGCACTCCATCCTGGGCAACAGAGCAAGACTCCATCTCAAAAATAAATAAATAAATAAATAAATAAATAAATAAATAAATAAATAAATAATAAAACAATAATTGGTCACAGCCAGTGCCAGGGAAAGGCCGTCAAACAGATAGAAAAAACTTGAAACTGGTGATCAGCAGCTTCCTGATAAGATCTCAGGAGTTGGGCAAGTGGACTCAAGCATGCACATTAAGATACAAAATTGCAGAGTTTAACTGGTATATTACCTCCTAGGGACATTCAACTGATAAGGGAAGAGTGAGTGCTTCAAGTGAGCATGCGTACAACTCCAGTAAATACACTGTGCATGCTCCCCTCCCAAATTCTGGTGGGCCACTCTGCACATGTGGACAGCCCACCAAAGGGAAGAATCAGGTGAGAAGGAATGCAGGACCCTGGAAGTATGTCAACGTATGAAAACCAAGAGTCAAAGTCACACTGCACACTTGTCTTTCAAGTTGCCCACTTGGTCCTCTTCCAAACGTTCTTTACTTTGTTTATTCCTGCTCTAAAGCTTTTTAATAAACTGTCACTTCTGCTCTAAAACTTGCCCTGATCTCTTCTTCCATCTTATGGCCCAGTCAAACTCTTTCTTCTGAGAAGGTAGAATTGAGTTTGCTGCAGACCCACACAGATTCACTGCTGGCCGGTAACATATTTTGGTGCCATGTGACTCAGATAACTTCCACTGCTAATGTCAATGTTGGACAATGTTAGATAATGTTGAAAGATCAAGATATCAGCGTAAAACTGAGCTTCTGTGGACCACACTTCTTTGTTATGCTCTACTGAACCCCTCTTGGGGGAAAGTCTTTGGGATACACCTTACCAGAGACTCACCCCTCATAGACAGTTGGCTGCTGGTTAGTGGAGGTTGGCTGCATTTACAGCCAGGATCAAAGGATATCACTAATTTTAAGGCCCTAGTGTTTAATTCAAATGTTATTTCTTGACAGAGGACATTTACTTGTGAAAGTTGTTTTCTGGAACTTGTTTCCTTTATCTGTCTTTGTAATTATAGGCTCAAATTGCCAGAGGAAGAAGCCTAAACCCTTAAAAATATATCTGTTTATCCAACTTCATTCTGATAGTATGCTGCCATATTCCAGTTTGACAGTATAGTTTACTAAGTCCTCTTCCTTCACCTTTAATTCTCCTTTTGGCTTAGACAAAAATTTCTCTACCTTAGCACTCCTCTGAGTTGGGTGATTCTTTGCTCTAAGAGGCTGTCCTGTGCACTGTAGGATGATTAGCAGCATCCCTGGCCTCTGCCCTCCACATTAGAGTACCATGCTCCCACTCCTAGTTGTGACCATCAAAAATGTCTCCAGACATTGCCAAATGTCTTTAGTTTCCAATAAAACAATGTTCTCCATTAAGCAACATAATTTTTTAGTATATGTATGTCCCATATGACATTTCAGAAATTTATCTGAAATTCAAATTTAACTGAACATCTTATCTTTTTAGTTACAAAATCTGCAGTCTATATAGGGGCAAGATCACCCCTGGTTGAGACCCAATGGCCTAGAGTTAAATCCAAGTGTTCTACCAATTGCAATGAGTCAACTGCTTTTTTCATTGGTTTGTTTATTGAGCCAACCCTACATCATTTGCAATTATAATGAGTATTGTTCCTTTAGAACCAGATGTTGTCAAGAGATGCAGAATCTAATAAAATGAGTTTTGGACCTGATCGAAAATTAAAGAAACATTTAGAGCTCAGTCAGGGAGGAAAGAGCTTGAAGAAGAAAGCTAGCAGCAACCTTAGCAGAGAAGCAATGACAGTGAAGAGTTCTGTCCACACAATTAGTTGAAAGAGCTTACAAAACAGGCTACCAGAGGTTACAAAATATTGCATAACAGAGTGAAGTACCCAATGGATATACCATTAATGTTTTTCTAAGTCAATGAGAAGACGCTTAAATGTCTTGAGAGACTACAGAAATACAAAATCAAATCAAGCCAAAGAGGAAGTCAGCTGCAATTTTTCTGGGTATTGCAGACTTCCCTCTCCTCCAACGGAAGAATTAGCTAATTCTTAAACTCCAGGGAGGCTGGCCTCGGTGCCAACTGCATAGTGAAACATAAAATCTTTGAAATAATTATAAAAATAGCTCAGTGTATCCACCAGTGGAGTAAGAAGAATTTCCTTGAATGCTAGGCACAGGCTTAGTATTCTGGCCACTACTTTCTGGCCACTAAGGAGCCTCAACCGATTGGGAAAATCACATCAATTTGTCTGAGATGGTTGAACTATTTCTTCCACGATGTTATTGAGCAAATAGACTTGCTGCCCTGTGCTCACAGAAGCCAATACCCAGAACACTGGGTTTTGAGGAAAGAAATATTTTACTAGGAGACAGGAGGTGGGCTCAAATCTGTCTCCCCAATTTGGAATCCAAGAAAATGTATGGCTTAGAGGGCAAGGGAAAGGATTTAGGAATGTTGGCTTGGCAGGGACTGATTGAAGGGCTTCAGATTTGACCATTTAAGGAAAGGTATGTTGAAGCAGATTTCAGTCCTGGATCTTCTGGGCCAATGAGCCCCTAGCTTCTGAAAGAGTTCCTGCATTAGGTTCCCATCATGTCCTTGTCTTCTTGGTTCCCAGGGAAGGGATCATTGGTTCTAGGTGCTGTTAGAGGCAAAAGCATTTTAATTGTGCGTGCCTGGGCTAAATGACTTACAGTTTTCAACTCTGTTATAGCTACAAAGTAACTTGACATTTGTTATCAACAAAGTAGGGTGCGTTTGGGCTGCTCCCATGATTATAATGGGTGTGTGGACGGTTGGGTGTTTCAGCTCTAGGAAAGTTTGATGTGATTGTATTCAGTTCAGAGAAAGTGTGTGAATAATTAATACTATATGTAGCATATAAAATGTTTACAATATTTAAGAGATTTGGCATACTAGCATGTTTGATACATAAATTGATGATGCAATTTAAAATGCGTCATAGAGTATTTGATTTTAGACTTATGATTTTAAATTGAATATTATAAAGTAATTTGGCTAAATGTGTGAATAGCATTAGAATATTTAAAACAACTTAAGATTTATTATGTTAGTAAATTTATTAGTTTACAAAACTGCATAAATAGCTGGAAAACTGTTAATTGTTAGGCTGAGAATTTTGAAGATTATTTTTTCAAGTTCTTTGCCAGACACATATGGCTCTCACAAGTAAGTTTGTTGGTCTCTAGACTTTCTCAATGACCGCTGAAAACCAGATTTTGATTAGGAAATGTGTGAAATACAGTACCTTGGTTTGAACCCTGAGTCCTTCCTGCCAGTGTAAGAACGTTTCTTCCTGCCTTAATTTGCTTCCCTCTTTCCTGCATGTTACCACTGGCAGAGCAAATATGACTCAGAAACCGGCTCCTCAGGGTTGTAACATTAGATGATACAGGCTTGGGTCATTACACATGACACCAGTGCCTTTGTTTCATTGGGCTGGGCTCCCTGGAAGGTGTGCTGCTGCCTGAGCTGCTGGAAAACCACTCACAGGTGTTTGCTAGAAAAGGACTCCTGAGCCTTGCCACCAGCTGGGACTTCTAGAGACTTTCCTCTCAGCCAGGAAGGATTTTGATATTCATCAGAAATACCTCTGGAGGATTCAAGAAGCTGTAGAGGTGAAGTAAGCCTGTGAAGGACCAGCATGGGAATCCTATACTCCGAGGTACATCACCTTTCTGAAAGCAGAGTTCCAAAGATGTTAAAAGTTGCTCATGCTTTTCAAATGTAATTGTCTATCCCTGTTAATATATTTCTGTTTTGTCTGTTCAACTCCCTGGGGGAGTATTAAGTCAGAAAAAATAAAGTCCTATATGTTATTCTTTTTGATATTCTTAATAGTTTAAGACAAAGTATTTTGTAATTCTAAAATATTAGCTAGATCTAAGTTGAGATGAATATAACACATATTTCATAGTGTCTGGATGTTTGCAGGGATAATTTGGGAGAAATTGAGTTTCAGTTGTGCTTTTCTCATGGCAAACGCTCAGAGAAAAAGAGAAAATTTTACCCAATTGGATTTTCTAAATATCCAAAAGATTGACTGCCTCTTTTATGGAACCACATGACCAGAGTAATGCCTTTCAGCTTGGTATTTGAAGGGAAATTCACCCTTAGTAATTATTAGTAAAGACCATCACTATGAAGAGGAGGAATAATAACAATATATTTTGATAATCTGATTATTTTCTTTTCACATCTGATACTATACTTTTACTTGTATTGGAAGTAACTTATTAGAATCAAATAGATTTTTAATAATGTTTCAAGAAAGTGCAAGCAAGGAATATTTAGACAAGAGTACAAGAGGTATAATGATGTCATTATACATAATTCACAACCTCTCCTCTCTGACACAATTAATTGGTTAATCTGCATTTCATTGCAGATGCTCAGGGGAACCTCCTTGGATAGTTTTGATCTCCCAGTATTAAAGACAGTTTATTTGCAGTTATTTCTAATGTCGTGTGTGTATAGCTCTCTGTGTGTGCAAACGTACTGTTTGATTGGTTTATAACTCTAGGTACGTCTTGCTCAGTGATTTTAGTCTCATGAAGAGATAATATACATGAAAATGACAAAACATGTAGTGCTCTTAAAAGCTACTCTGGTAACTCTCAAACTTTAGATTGCCCAAGTGTCAGGGAAAGAAGTTTGTCTGAAATGCAGTTTCAAGGGACTCCAACCCAGAGTCTGTTTCACTCAGTCTGTGGTGGGACACAAAAGTATACTTTTTAGAAGGAGCATCCCAGGTGGTTCTGACACAGGGGTGATCTGTTTACCACCATCCTGAGAAAGAAAGACTACCACAGGCCAGTGCTTTTCCAATTTTAATGTGCATACAGATCTTCTGAAGGTCTTGTTTAAATGCAGATTTTTAGTCTGTAGATCTGGGACCTAAGATTCTGCATTTTGGTTGCTTTTTCGCATTGCATGTGGGAATTATATATGATTTGGAAAAAGAAACAAACAAACAAACAAAAAAGCCTAGTCCCATCCTCAGGTATTCTGATGTAGAAAGTTGGAAGTAGCACCTTTCATTCAACTTTCTGACGTAGAAAGTTGGAAGTAGGACCTTTAAATAGTAATCTCTTAAATCTCTTAAATATTTAAACATAGCCTACTCATTTGTTATACACCATTTGCTCTGTGTTTCCTAAGAATAAAGACTGTGAGCTACTCATTAAGGACAAGAAAAAGCCTGCTGGATCCCTGGTCCTATGTTGCCTGGAAGAATCTATTTTTTAAAAAAACTTCCCCCAATTTGAGTGTGGGAAGCTCCTTTAGATTGGGGACATAGGATTACCATTTTTTCCTTAGAGCTTTGCAGTGCTAATAGTTATGCAATATATATATACACACACATATATATACACACATATATATACACATATATACACATATATATACACATACATATATACACACACACACACACATATATATATATATTTTTTTAGACGGAGTCTCGCTCTGTCGCCCAGGTTGGAGTGCAGTGGCACGATCTCAGCTCACTGCAATCTCCGCCTCCTGGGTTCCCACCACTCTCCTGCCTCAGCCTCCTGAGTAGCTGGGACTACAGGCGCCCGCCACCACGCTCGACAAATTTTTTGTATTTTTCAGTAGAGATGGGGTTTCACCATGTTAGCCAGAATGGTCTCGATCTCCTGACCTTGTTATCTGCCTGCCTTGGCCTCCCAAAGTGCTGGGATTATAGGAGTGAGCCACCGCGCCCGGCCACAATATATATTTTTAAGAAAGAAGGAGAGAATGAGGGAGGATCCCAGAGAGTTGGTCCTGAAATCTGCACTAGAGGATAAGCTTAGAGCTCTGTGAGAGGCCCTAATTTTGAATAAGTAACTCCAATTGTGTAAGATGGACTTTTAAACAAGGCTGATTCTTTTAAACCCTTATCAAATATATTTGTTCATAATATTTACAATAGCAACAAACATTTATTTAGGGCTTCTTATATATCAGGCCCTATTTTAAGCACTTTATATGTATTAACTCATTTAATACAGCAATCTTATAAGAGTCACTTTTAGTATCCTTATTTTACAAATGAAGAAACTGAGGAAAAGATAGTCACTGGCTCATAGTTATACAGTTGAAAAGTGCTTGTTGGCTGGAGATTAGTGGCTAGGATGAGTCCTGTGTTTACTCATTCAAAGAGATTCTTCTTACATCACTGCTGAACTACTAAATTCTTTTACTACTTGTTATTTCAACAGATATGTTATGCTCCGTAAGAGAGCTGGTCTTAACCACTCTGCTGTTCTGCCACTGTTCTAACTAGGATGGTGCCCTGTTCCCTTAGTGGAAAGAATGGGTAAACTAAATCCAGGTCCAATGAGGTACATTCTACTCCTACCTTGCAACAGAGAACTGTTGCATTGTGAAGTAGTACAAAAATTGGAAAGAAGAAAAATGCTGAGAACTTAAAAGAGTTCAGGAACTAACACTTAGAAGACTTAAAGAATCTTTATAGACTTTTGATTCTGTCAACTGCAGACATAGGCGCCAAAAAGTGTTTCTTGAAAATCATATCTTAAATGATGTATTCCTTTAAACATTGGGAAGATTTCATTATAAGGCAGTGAGTAAAATGATACACACACACACACACACACACGCACATACACATGCATATGCACACACAAACTTAAAATTAATCCTTTGGCAATAGATATGTTTTTCAGAGAAGCTGATGTTACTCCAGAAAAAGGAAATATAGTTCAAAAAACAGAAAGATTGTCTTGAAATATACAATGCCTAGGGAGAGCAATTTAGGTCAAGCAAGTTTTATTGGAAAAGCTAGTACAGTTAAGGAGAAGTCAGGGGGTACAGGAATAGAGATGTGACTAATTGAATGGCCATTGGACTGAAAGTCAAGGAAATCTATATTTTAGTCCTGATTGTGCCAGGAACTTCATGGGACTTGAGAGGAAGTCATTTAACCTCTCTGAGTCACAGTTTTAATATTATAAAGCAAGAGAGCTTAATGAGATCTGGTTTAACATTTAACATCGTGTCATTCTGTGATATGAGAAAGGCAAGGCAGAGACAATGGGGAAAAATTGCATTCTCACAGTCTTCCCAACTCTCTCCAACTACTTTGTTTATGTATGAATTCCTAGAAGGATTTCGGCATTCAACAACACATGCAAGAAGAGCATCAGGCATTTTCACCCCAATTGGTTTTCTACTTCTTTCCTTGTATATTGAAAGCAATTTTACAAATTATAATGTTGTGCTAAGTCACAACAGTTCAGAAAGAAAATGATAACTTTCACATATGAAAAGACACCAGGATTGAAAATTTATATACATTTATTTATTTAGTCATTAACTCATCCATTTGTTTAATCAACCATATTTATTGAGTACATATTATATTTCAAGCATCTGCTAGTTCCTGGTATATATATGTATGTTGGGCATCCCTAGTCTGAAAATTTGAGTGGAAGTGCTCTAAAACCCCAAATTTTTGAGCACAAACATGAAACAAGTAGAACATTTCCTATTTGACTTCATGTGATCATGAGGGTCACAGTCAAAATGCAGGTGCACAATGCACAGTTTTTTAAGCATTAACAAGAGAAAAAAGATTTTCCCAGACCCTTTCAGCTGTGTTATCTTTCTCTTGCACACCCAGATTTTCCAATAAATTTCCCATAAAATCCCCAAAAACAAGTCCACAAAGGGTAAAAAAATGGCACCTGTTCAGGATGAATGAGCCTACAGCAGATTTGCCACTCTGCCTTAATGGGGTCAAGATTTATGTGTATTTCTCTGTGTGTGTGGTTTTTTTTTTTCTCTTGTTGTTGTTATTTTTCTCTACTCTGTGATGTAAATATACTACTGAAAATATCAAAAAAGTCTGCAGATAGTTATGGGTAACAGTAATAAGAAAAAAGGAAGCATTTATGTATACTTATAACACAGAAAGTCAAGCTTTCGGATAAATTGGACAGTGGTATAGGTATAAAATGTCTTATAGAAGAGTATGGTGTTGAGGTCAGGTGCGATGGTTCATGCCTGTAATTCCAGCACTTTGGGAAGCTGAGGCAGGTGGATCACCTGAGGTTGGGAGTTTGTGACCAGCCTGGCCAACAAGGTGAAACCCTGTCTCTACTAAAAACAGAAAAATTAGCTGGGTGTGGAGGCACATGCCTGTAATCCCAGCTACTTGGTAGGCTGAGGCAGGAAAATCGCTTGAACCTGGGAGGCACAGGTTGCAGTGAGCTGAGGTCACATCACTGCACTCCAACCTGGGCAACAGAGTGAGTTTCCATCTCAAAAAAAGAAACAGTAAAAAAAGAGTATGGTGTTGAAATGACCACCATATATGACTCAAAGAAACTCAAAGAAACTGTTGAAGTCCTATGCTGAAGTTAATGAAAAATTAAAAAAAAAAAAAAACACTCCACAAAGCTTCATATGTAGCTTTTTTTAACACTGATAATGAGGCTCCAGTTGTTCATTTATTAACCAATGGTGAAATAGCTGAAATGGTTCAAGGTGATTGTGATAATAGTGAAAATGAGGATGGTGGTTAACACTGTAAAGAGGGTGTCAGGGGCCAGATCAGGCAGGTCTTGTAGGCCAAGATGAGAAATTTAGATTTTATGCAAAACACAATGGAAAGTAAGTAAAGGATCTTAAGAGAAGAATAACATGACCATTAGGGTTTTAAAAGGCCACTCTGATAGCACGGGAAAATAAATTGGAGAGATGCCAGAGGTGAAGCTGGATCCTGGAAGGAAGCTGTTACAGTAGTTTATGGAGTGATAATGATGGTTGCATTAGACTAATGGATGAATTTTAGATAAGTTTTTAACTGAAAGATTTCCTGGTTTGTAGGTTGGCAGTGAAAGAAAGCCAGAAATTAAAGTTGATATTCAGGATTCTGCCTTAGGCCAGCCAGCACTTGGTGGTGCTGATGAGATGGGAACACTCAGAGAGGGGCAGAAGGAAGGATGCGTTTCAGGGTTCTATTTGGACATGGTACCTTAGCGATACCCATGAGACATTTAGGTGGGGATGGAAGATGAATACAGGAAATGTACCTTTAAGGAGAGGCTGGGTCAAGAGGTAATAATTTAGGACTTGTCTGCATATTCTTGGTATTTAATGCCAAGAGAAGGGATGAGTTTAGATATGGAAAGAATGTAGAGATAACAAAGGATACCAGGTCATTATAAGAAGGTATGGTTTTGCTAGAGGAGGAAGGCAATATTAAAGGACAACCTCCTTTGAGCACCCTTAGAGCTTGTAACACTCAAGAAACATAAGCATTTAGTCAAACAGGACATTTTCTGGGATTGAGGGGGAAACACATTTTTCTTTATGCAAAATTGAAAACTTAGGGAGTTTCAACTTTTGTATATGAAGTGAGCTGATCAGCACCAAAAGTGGTGAGGAGAAAAGTGATTTTCTCAAGTTTTGTAAGAGGACAGGACAAAACAGTTATTTTCTATTTTTTCTCAAAGGAGACTTACATTTAGAGATTTAATGCTAAAATACCTGTTTGGGTCCATTAAATGTTTAGAGACATTGGCTTCTGAGAGTTCAAATCCTGGGCCCTTCCCCAGTCAAACTGTCTTCTACGTTATGAATAAGACAGTGTAGAAAAGTCTTGGGATGTCAAAAGGTAAACTGAGGCACAGTTAAGCTCAAAAGAGTTTGAGCAAATACTGATTCATGAATTGGACAGCTGTGGTTTGGGGTCTTCTTGGAGGGAATGCAAGGAGAAGGCTTTTATGGGGTGAACAAGGGAGTAAAGCAAATAAAATATTTGATTGGTTACGGTTATATAGTTTCTTTATTTGGTCGATTCTGCTGGAAAGTCTCTATGTAAGTTAGGCTTCGGATTAGTTAACCTTGTTTCCTTTTTCTTTAATATAGAAATTTATAAGAAATAGCCAAAGGTAAGTTTTGCTTATGTTTGCAAATTGAGCAAGGTCACTTATGAGGTCTAAATGGATTTGTCTGGCCCAGAAATTCTTCAAGCCTGGTCTCCATTATAATTTACTTCAACAGAAATACATGCCAGTTCCTATTGCTGGTGTGTTGGAGCTGACTGGAGCTGGCTAGAGTCAGCTTGAACTGGTTTGTGAAAGCCAATTTTTCCCAACTCTGAGTTCAGTGCCCTCTCCTTGGTGGGTTGAAACTAGCCAGGTAGGAGTAGTAACACCAATGAAATGGAAGAAGACCACAAAGAAGATTTTTTCCTTCCTTCCTTCCTTCCTTCCTTCCTTCCTTCCTTCCTTCCTTCCTTCCTTCCTTC
>NW_012099810.1:220212-257549 GCF_000951045.1 Mandrillus leucophaeus
TTCTCTTTCTTTCTTTCTTTCTTTCTTTCTTTCTTTCTTTCTTTCTTTCTTTCTTTCTTTCTTTCTTTCTTTCTTTCTTTCTTTCTTTCTTTCTTCTTTCTTTCTTTCTTTCTTTTTCTTTCTTTTCTCTTACTCCCTCCTTTTGTAAAACTGAATGTTACCTAGTTATGGGCACCCTACTGCTTTCTCTCTTCTCTATGCCTACCTCTGTGGTGGTCAGAGGGTAGTAGGGGAATATCAGGGCTTCCGATTTGCCATTTTCTAGCAGCCAGAGCCCACTCTTCCTCCACCCTTTCTCCTCATCACTGGAGGTGAAGGCTCTTCTGCTTTCCCCTGGTCCTCATGACCTCAGAGTTTCTGATGTCCTGGAATCAGAAGTGTGGCAATGGGCTTTCTTTAGCTTCCTGGCAAGGAACATAACATCATGTTCTCAAATAGACCTTTCAGGATAAAGAGTAGAAAACATAGATCAATATGTGCCCTGCTTCTATTTCCCCTTCTGCTACTGTTCATGAGGAACTATGACTTCTCTACTTGTTCCAGCCAGTGCTGGGACCTTCCTCCATGTTGCATAAAGACTTAGTGGGCCTAGAACAGCCTTAAAAAAAGTTATTGTGCCTTTTTTATTTGTCTGAAAGAAGAAATTTACTAAGGAATTTGTAAAATACAGTATGTGAAGAATGAGTCATCAGAAACAAAGGCTTGGAATTAATTGTAGAAATCAAATTAGTGCTTATTATCATTCCCCAAGGTTTCTTAACTTGAAGAGAAAGAAAAATATCTTCCTTCCTTTTCTGAGAAGACATTTCATGAATCACAAGGCTCTTTACTGGAATCATTTTGCTCCACAACCTACAAATCTTTCTCAGAAATTTTTATGGAACATTTTAAGTGAGGGGAGCTTGTAGCATAGAGATGGCTAATAAACAGTGAACCAATTCCTCTGAGCCACAGGCAAAGTTCCACATGGTCTTTCCTTTGATTGGAAATTACAGAAGCTCCATTATAGTTTAGGGAAACAGCACCAAAAAGTGGGGGTAATTTGGGGGACGCTTTGCTTTTAAAGACATCCATAATGGTACAAGTTGTTCAGATGTTTCTACACCATTAAGATAATACTAAGTATTTCTTCAGCTGTGATATCTATTATACTTAGAGCAGTGCAAAACATTATTAAGTAATACATACAGTTAATCATCAACATGCTGATTATTTTAGTTAATCATCAACATACCGGGTGCGTCATACTCTACCCATGGACACTTCTTAAATTTTAGTGCCTGGGCAAGTAAGATGGAAAGTGGACAGAGTGAAACTTTACCTCCAAATTCTTGACTACTTTTAAAGACAGACATGTGGGAAGGTGAAAGGACTCACAAGATTTTTCCTAATATTCCATTATTCCAGAGTTTCGAATGCTTCTTAGCTAATATGAGTTTAAAAGCTATAATATTACATTAAATGTTTACTTCCATTATAGGGGCTTGTTTCTTTTACTTTTGCAGATATTCTCAACCCTCACTGTCCATCAGAATTACCAGGGAAATTTAAAGAGCACTAATGCCCCAATCCTATTCTTACAGATTCTTATTTAATTGGTCAATAGTGAGGCCTGGGTCATGTTTTAAATATTAGGTTGGTGCAAACATGACTGCAATACTTAGCCAAGGTTGAGAACCACTGAGGCAAAATATTGTCCTGGTCTTTACATGATCTATTACCTTCTAAACATCAATCCCTTTCCTAGCCTCACTTTCCAGCCAGGTTGGATGAATCAGTGTGTCAACCAACAAACGACTTTTATCCATGTTCTGGGTGCTTGACCTTATGGAAGCCTAACTTCAGGAGGGTTATAGTCTAGTTAAGGAGACTAAATTTAACCCACCAGCTCATTTAAGGCCAATGAGCTGCTTGAGGTTCTGTATATTTCCTGCTGCAGGTAAGAAAGATGAAAGAGATTTCTTGGAGATGAACCAGAGATGGGCCTTGAAGAATAGATAGCACAATTTAAAAGGTAAGGGTGGCAAGAAGGTAGCCCAAACATAGAAGTGAGGAAATTGGCCTGACCAGAGATGGGAGAGCTTGCAGAACAGCAGTGGTTGTTGGCACACACACTTGGCACACAGTTGGCACACTGAGGGGCACTTTAAAAACCAGGTAAAAGTCATAGATACCTCACTCTCTAGGAAATTGGGCATGTTACACCCAATTTCAATACCAATTAGTCCAATTTAAAAAGATAAAACAAGAAGATGTGAGAGAGAGAAAGTTCCTGGGCTGGGAGGCTGAGTGGTCAGGGAAGGCCTCTCTGAGGAGGTGATTCATGGGCTGATACTTGATCTGGTCTAGCAGGAAGCCCACCACATAGGTCACATGCAAGTGTCAAGGCCAGAAAACAGAAATGAACCTGGAATGCCCCAGAAATCACCACAAAGTTGTGAGCAAAAGGGAGACTGATAGATGAGGCTGAAGAGAAAAGTTAGTCAGTGGACCCTATTAATCCTGTGTCTTAGCTTTTCAGGTTGTCCAGAGCACAGCTCTAGGGAGTGCTGTTCACAGGGAACAGCTGACCCATGGGAACTCATGCACCCTGCTGGTAAATACTCTTTCTCTTCAATGTCCTCCTCACCTACTAGTCTGTTTTCCTCTGTGCCTTCACTGAAATCTGGCTTTTCCTGGGCATTATGACACCCTCTCTTATGGTGGCTGCTGATTCAGCCTGCTTCTTGGTCACCATTGTCATTTTTTGACCATGGTTCAATTTCTTACTTGAAATCTTTGCTTATGGCCCTTTCTCTATATTCTCACCTCTGTCCACTGTATTCCAGGACCCACTTCCGCCTCCCTGGAGCACAAGTTCCCCTTTCTTTCTGTCCCCCAGGGTCATCCTCAGTGACCTCAACATCCACAAGCTTCATTCTCCCTTCTTGACCTGTGTTTCTACTCCAAATCAAATACCCAACAAGGCCACCCTTGACTTCTCATTCCTAGACAGTTTATCTGAAACATCTCTCATGATAACTTCTTAACTCATTACTTTTCTAATAGACCACATGTATGAACTGTGCCCTGATCCTTCTCTGTGTTTCTATTTGCTTCTCTCTCTCTTTTTGCAAGTTCATTTGTCTTTATCTGGCTTACATATGATGCTCGTTCAGTTTAAATTTAATGGTAAACCACTCTCCTCTCATTTCTCTTCCTGCCAGACATGTTTCCTAATCCTTACTCTTAGCCTCTTCACTTTCTGTACTCTTCCCTCATCTAGGTTTGCTGGAGAAAATCGCAAACTTACATGGCAAGCTCAGTCAACTGCATCTTCTTACTATGTTTCTACAACTTGGTTTTCAATGCCATTTTATATTTTTATTCATTTCATGTAGACAGTTTTAATTATGATGGGCCAAAATCTTCCCCATCATGCTCAAAAGCCTCATCTACCCTTGTCTCAATCACATCTCCTGTCATTAATCCATTCATCTATTTAAATGTCAATGCTATTTATTTAGTTATTGGATTACTCTGTTCTCATGCTGCTAATAAAGATATACCCAAGACTGGGTAATTTATAAAGGAAGACGTTTAATTGACTCACAGTTCTTCATGGCTAGGAAGGCCTCACAATCTGGCAAAAAGCAAATAAGGAGCAAAGTCAATCATGGCAGCTGGCAAGAGAGAGCTTGTGTAGGGGAACTCCACTGTATAAAGCTATCAGATCTAGTGAGACTTATTCACCATCATGAGAACAGCACAGGAAAGACCTACTCCTATGATTCAGTTGCCTCCCTTTGGGTCCCTCCCATGACATGTGGGAATTATGGGAGCTACAATTCAAGATGAGATTTGGGTGGAGACACAGCCAAACCATATCAGTTATCTAGCTATATCTATTTATTTACGACAAATATATAGTAGTATAATGAATGAAGATCAAACCTCTGACTTTCTGGCAAAAAATTTCAGTCAGTCTACAGTTCTTTCCATCCATATAGCTCTCTTTTCTCACTTGCTTTGGCCTTAGAGCCAGAATTTTCCTTCCTAATGCTTCCATCTTAATACTCTCTATCCTATCATCTCTTCACTCTCTTTGAGCAATTATCTACCCTCTCATAACCACTTCTGTCCATCTTCTTTGACTCCTTATGCTTTAATAATTATAAGAGTAGCTAACATTAATTGAGGGTTTACTGTGACTCAGATCTGAGCTAAGTGCTTCATCTACACAGTTACATTTAATTCTTTCTGAAACTTAATAAAGAAGGCATGATTATCAAAAACAGAAGGAAACTTAGCATGAAAAGTTTAGGTAAGTTGTCCAAATAGCACAGCTGTTAAGTCACAGAGTTGAGATTGGAACACAGAGAGTTTGTTTCCAGAGCCTGGATCTGTAACCACTTGATGACACCACTTTGCCTATAAACGTGTGGAACGTTGGCTGGACACTGCTACCCACCTCTTTGAAGTCTCTAGCTTTCACTAACAGCTTTTTCACTGCCAAACTGACCACAATTCCTCTCCAATTGCATTCTCTAATTCTTCATAGACAATGTGCTCAGGCCTCTGTATTTTTCCTTTGGCCCCATCACTGTATGAAAATTGGCCTCTGCATGGCTGCTAATGATCACTTCCAGTGATCTTTCTGTCTTCCTTCCTGAAACTTTCACTCCTTTGCCTTTGGGTCTTATCTTTTTCTGGTTTCTCCTGCAGGCTCTCTGATGACATTTCTTATCTCTTGGTGGATATCGCTGATTCAAGTCAGGTTGGAGAAGGAGTCTGGATGTATAACTAAGCACCAGCAAGCCAATGCCACAAGTGTACAGATCAATACCTTGAGTATAGACTGTAGCTTAATTCTGGACACAAACCTTAAATGTGAAGTTTTGTAGCCAGAAGACATTTTGAAGGCTTATTTTCAAGGCTGAAGTAATTGGAGATAGAATGTATGCATCCTGCAGTCATTCCCCTTGATTTGACTCTTGGCCATGCCAGTTGTGAACTATGTCACTTTGGGCAAGGAAGACAATTTCCCTTAGTTTCATCTGTGCAAAATAGGTATATTAATACTACTTTATAGGGTTGTTGTGAGGATTAAAGTAGAATAAATGAGCTACTCAATAACTGTTAACTCATCTTATAATTTCTTCTCTTATTTACTTACTAAGTACATATTGAATGCCTACCATGCGTCAGGCACTATGTTAGATACTGGGGGTACAATGATGAATCAGTACAGACACAATGTAGCCTCATGTAGCCACAGTGCCCTTATATAGCTTACAGTCTAGCTGGGGAGATGGTTGTTAATAACACACATACCTTTATTTAGATCAAGGGTATGGATAAGACAGTGGTAGGAGATGAAGCTGGAAAAATGGCATATGGGATACTTGAGATTGAAAGAATTGTGTGCAGTGGTCTTGGTGAGAATGATGAAGATCTGAAGTAGCACTTTAGCAGTGAGGATGGACAGAAGGGTTCTGAGACTATTAGGGGATAGAGTTATTATAATAGTTTCCCAAGTGTGTTTCTTCTACACCCAGGGTGCCCCCAAATTCCAGAGCTTAAGGAGTTAAAAGGGGTTTATGATAGCTTTTCCAGCAACCCAAATGGACAGTCCTTTCTCTTTTTCATTCCTGGCTTGTCAACCAGCACTTTCTATTGGACTTCCCTTCTGTCCGCTGTCAGTGCTTTTCTTACGCTGTGCTGCTCCCTAGTGGAAACCGAAAGTTCATAACAGCATGGAGTCTTTTCAGCTGTTGTAGTCACGTATCACATGAGCTCACAGTCAGTGATGAAGAGCATATACAGCGGTGTTCCTGTAAGATTATAATGGAGCTGCTCCACACAGGTGTACCATTTGATCTTTTACACTATATTTTTACTGTATAGTTTTATATGTTCACCTATGTTTAGATGCACAAATACTTACAATTGTGTTACAACTGCCTACCGTATTCTGTACAGTAACATGCTGTATAGGTTTTTAGCCTAGGAGCCACAGGGTATACCATATTAGTAATAGGCTCTACCACCTAGGTTTGTGTAAGTACACTCCATGATGTTCCCACAATGACCAAATCACCTAACAACACATTTCTCAGAACGTATCCCTGTCGTGAAGTGAAGCATGACTGTACTTGTACATCTCAACTGAGAAGGGAGACACTTAGCTTCCTGGTAACTCTGTGTCTTGGATCTAGGAAGCCTAAGAAAGACTAAAGATAAGACAGGGTTAGTATTTTATGTAATATTGCTCAAATTGGGTTGAGAAAGCCCTCAAAAGCACTGAGCGACTCTTGCAGAACAATTCCCCATCTTTTTCTCTTCTTCTTTTTAGTTAGCTCTTAGTAAAGATTTTGAGAAGCCTAAGCAGAGAGCTCCTGGAGGTCTATGTTACCAGGAGGGTAACATAGATGAGTGAAGTGAACCAGTGTAATGTGATGGCAAGTGGAGGGGACTATGGAGAACTGGAGTCACCACCACTAAGCACCAGTTATTTGGTATCCTACAGGAATATGGGTCCAATGTTAGCAAAACTTTCTTTTTTCTTTCTTTTTTTTTTTTTGGAGACAGAGTTTTGCTCTTTCGCCCAGGCTGGAGTGAAGTGGCATGATCTCGGATCACTGCCAAATCAAGTGATTCTCCTGCCTCAGCCTCCCAAGTAGCTGGAATTATAGCACCAGCCAACACACCCTGCTTTTTTTTTTTTTTTTTTTTGTATTTTTAGTAGGGATGGGGTTTCTCCATGTTGGCCAGGCTGATCTTGAACTCCTGACCTCAGGTGATCCACCCATCTCAGCCTCCCAAAGTGCTAGGATTGCAGGCGTAAGCCATTGCACCCACCCAAAAGTTTCCATTTTTAAAGAGAAGCTGGAAAGCCAGATGACTACATGAAATATTCTAGTTTTTAAAATGTTGTTAAGTAATGTAAATATTTGAGAAAAGAGAACGAGAGCTCTAATGCCACTTGTTTTCAAGCTCTTCATGGTAGACCATCAATTTTCAAATGCTTGATGAGTAGTGGCCACTGCTAATCACTCCATTATTAAATTTTCACTAGTTCATGGTAAAATCTTTTAAAAGGACAATAAAATGAATTTTTCTATAAAGCTAACTAAATCTATCCAATATAAAGAACTGCTTTCTCCTCTGGTGATTATATTCTTACATATTTTGTTAAAATCTCCTTCATTTATCTTTGTGTTTGTTCAAATATCTTTTATGAAATAAAAGTATTGTTTTAAATACATTTAATTGGAAAAATTAAGAGTTGGTGACTTAACACTGTCTTGTTGCATTTAGTTTTGTTTCACTTATTTTTGAAATCCAAATGACTGGGCATTGCTGCTAGGACAATGGCAAGTCACTGAAGGTTTTATTAAAGCACTGTTGTGTTGATATAACCCTAGACTCCAGCAGTGATGTGGAAGATTTGTTGGTTGAGACTAGAGTCCCAGAAGTAATAGAATATGAAAACCCAAGGGAACTTCTGACTTATTCCTTCATTTAATGACAGAGGACACTGAGATAGAGTAGGGAAGTGAATTGTCCCCAGTCACCGGGGAGGTAGTAACAGAGCCGCAATTACATCCTGTTTTTCTGACACGAGACAAGTGTTTCAATTGCCCCAGTCCTTTCTACATCAGCCACACGGTATGCTGAGACACTGAAGTGCCCACCTGTTGGAAAGCTTAGTAAAGGGAAGACTTCAGGGTGACAAAACAGGGGATTTGTGTAATTGTGCATTTCTATTGAAACTTAAAGCCCATGTGTCACGTTCATTTCATTTTTAAGGTACAGAAGTTTGCCTTTAATTGCTGCTGAGTTAATTTTCTGTTAGGATGTTTCTTTCATGAGTAGGCCTTTAGGTTTAAAAGTATATTATAGTCCACTTATTGTGATATTTGGCTATGTTAGAACCTCAGTTTATTAGCAAATACACCCACTTGACTTTCCCCTTGATATGTCCCAATTTCCACAGGTGCTTATGTACCTACCCATACCAAAAGTTTTTTTTTTCTTGTCATTTACTCTGCATGTGAGTGTCTCTGTCCTATTTCCCCACTTGATGGATACATTTTACATGGGTAAGATGATGTATTTTATACTCTTTATTCTCTGGTACCTGTGACTGGCACACAGCAGGGATTTGACTTGATTATTAAAGAACCACAGTAGCAATAATGATAACTTTTATACATTAAGCACCATCCGTATGCCAGGTATTACTCTAAATGCTTTTTGAAAAACATCATGTAAAGAAGATTAATCTAAAAATATTTACTGTTTGCTGTGTTGAATGCTGGGGAAACAGCGGTGAATCAAATGGGGTTTACAGCCTGAACTTCAGTGCATTCCTTCTCAGCACTGCCTCAAACCTCTCCTGATTCATGCTAGCCCGAAATGCATGATTGTACATAATTAAGAAAAGAATTTTGGTTATGTCAGTTGCTGTGAGGGAGAGATACTGAATATTGGAAGTAAGATAAGACTTGTTGGATAAAATGAAAATTAAGTTATGACACCAAGGGTGAGCTAGGTGTTATTCAGATGAAGGGCAGGGGGTATGTTTTATGCAGAGGGAGTATTCAGGGCAGAGGCCCAGATGGAAGGTACCAAACATCAAGTGTAGTTAGTCATATAATTTGTTATTTGTATATTATTTGCCTTAAAAAACTGTCTTTTCTGCTCTGTTGAGCTCCTTGAATACAGGGTGCGATGCAAGTCTTATTTCATCAATAGTGCTGCCCTAAACTCTTCCCCATATGTTTGTTTTCTATTTTGTCTTTAGTAAAGATAAAGATAAAGGTATTTTATCTTTAGTAAAGAAAATGTCTGCTTTTCTGACAGGCTCACCTACCTGTAAGCACTATACATAGTTTCCTTACTGAGTTGAATTTGTAATATTTCATTATTTATTCATCCATTTGTCTATTTGATGGGCATAAGTGTGTGCCAAGAAAACTTAGGAAAATGTAGGAGATTCCTCATGGGCTAATTCTTGATCTAGACTTAAGGCTTGGCATAACCGAGACCGGAAAATCTCACCTACAAAGCAATATATGACAATTTTAAAACATTTAAATTTTAATGTATTGGGTTATGACTTTTTTTTTTCCTTTTTGTGGTTTAATTATGCCAGTATTTAAAAACCTGCTTTTGTTTTTCCTGACTCAGCCCATCTGCCAAGCGGCCTATCAGAATGACTTTGGACAAGTGTGGCGGTGGGTGAAAGAAGACAGCAGCTATGCCAACGTTCAAGATGGCTTTAATGGAGACACTCCCCTGATCTGTGCTTGCAGGCGAGGGCATGTGAGAATCGTTTCCTTCCTTTTAAGAAGAAATGCTAATGTCAACCTCAAAAACCAGGTGAGGTCATGACACAAAAGGAGAGTGTAATTGTTCATGGTCATTCTTTTCTCCTTGAATCACTAGAAGTGGTGCATGTTATTTTTTAAATTTCTTGTAGCTCCTAATACCAACAATTATCTTAGCTTTACTTTAGAGAGACTGACACATAGCAAGGACACTTCATTAGACTAAACAGCAAAATAAAACATAGTTCAATCAGCAGGCATAATTTGTGATAAATTACATCTTTTTACCTCTGGTTCACTCATTTGGCTGGATAGAGCTTCTTTCTTTTCCTTCTTCCTGTCTTCATCCTCCTCTTTCTCCCTCTCCCCTCTTTCTTGTCACTAACACAGAAGCAATGGCAAAGATTTCTTGGAAAAGAAATGCTGTTTCATTAGTTAGATTTTTACCTGCTGTATTAATGTCCTGATCTCCAGAGGATCCTATAGTGTGCTTGTAGAATGAAAGAGTACTATTGAGAAATTTACCAAGGACAAATAAGCTCATGAACCAGAGGTTACTTGAAGTCACACAAAAAGGTGTAAATAATATATTTAAAGATGCAGTATTAGCTACTTTGGAGCCTTCAGGACCAAGGAAGAGAAGATTCTGTGTGTATTGCTGTGAAAATCCTTGTGGAGCCCTTTCCTTTCTGAACATCTAGCATTTGCATCGTAGTGAAGGCAATGTTTAAATTACACTGAATAAATATTAAAAGTCATTTTTTTGCAATCATTATGACTGTCCTATACCCACTCATATGCATTCAAGGCGAGAGAACACTGGAATTCCCCCCTTGCCTCTTCTAAGTCATTTGGAGACTAGCTGATTGGGAGTAACGATGTACTATCAGAAAATTGATCGCTATTGGACTTTTTTATTTGTGCTTACTATTTTACGTTTGGTTGGGATTAAAAGCAAGTCATGACTGTGCTGAATTGAACAGATATACGACATCGTAGAGTATAATAGGATCTCTGTAGATCACTGCTGTGAAACCAGATATGTGGAGTTGCGGGGAGTGGTAGTGCCAGAGGACAGACGTCTGTGGGTTCCTGCGCTCTTTTAAGAGATGCGCTCATTAGGAAATGGAGAGAGGAGATGTTAGCCTGTGGGCAAGGCTGAGGAGACGCTTTTATCTCTGCTTTGCAGAAGAGGAGGGACTCAGCTAGCCTTCTGGGATTTTCTGGTATCATAAAAACCATGAAAAAGACTTTAGTGGATACATTAAGTTTTCAGTTTGCATTTTCCACTTTCAAATGTTTCTAATGTGTTAGCATTTAATATTTTTATTTTCTCCAAATATTAATTTTGTACATTAATAATTTTAACTGGTGATTTCTCATGTCTGAAATCTGTTTATAAATTATTTCCAGAAGCACTAAACAAAGGCCTTAAAAACAAACAAACAAAAAGCTCTGCTGGTGGTTCAGAAGCACTAGCCTATAGAAAACATGGATTCTATTGATAGCAATTAAATTAAAACATAAAGATCCTTGTTTTTGTCTGTCAAAATGACCAAGATTAAAAAAGAAAACAAATGTTGATCAGAAAGTTTAAGTTATTATTGTCTTGTTAGAACACAATTTGGTAGCACAATATGAAAAGCATTAATACTTTTTGTGCCAGGAATTCTATTTTCAGAAATGTATGCAAAGGACAAATTTGGAAATGTTGACAAAACTTTATGAATGAGCAGGTTCAGGCAATATTATTTATAAAAATGAAAGGTTAAGAACTTGAAACGGGCCATGTGCAGTGGATCATGTCTGGAATCCCAGCACTTTGGGAGGCCAACGTGGAAGGACAGTTTGAGATCAGGAGTTCAAGACCAGTGTAGGCAATATAGCGAGACCCCCCAATCTTTACACAAAATAATAACAAGTAAAAAATTATCCAGGTGTGTTGGCACATGCTTGTAGTCCTGGCGACTTTGGAGGCTGAAGTTGAAGGTTCGCTTGAGCCCAGGCAGTTGAGACTGCAGTGAGCTAGGATTGTGCCACTGCACTCCCACCTAGGTGACAGAGCAAGATCCTGTCTCACAGAAAAATAAAAACAAAAAACACCCCCTCAAAAACCTTGAAATGTTCAAAAGGCAGGGCTTGACTAAATAAATCAGAGTAGTTCCACTCAATACTAAGCCATGCAGCCATTACAATCATATGTTTAAAAATATTGAATTGCATGGAAAAATGTACATATTCTAAATATACACTTCTAAACTGAAAAAAGCAAGATGTGATATTACATATGCAATATAATTCTATATTTCAAAATTTCACATTTATGCATTTAAAAAGACTGGAAGAAAATACAACAAAATGTCAACAGTTAACTCTGGGCCATTTAATAATGGGCAATTTAAAATTCTATTGTTATATTTTTCTCTCGTTTCTAAACTTTTTTACAGAAAATATAAATGCCTTCATATTAGAAAAACAAAAAGTGTTCTTATTTAGGTACAGTGCCTCACATAAGTGGAAACTAGCCTGCTTTCTTTCTCTCTCACTCCCTTTCCTCTAACTGATTTGGTTGGTATTCCAATTACCACCTTCTATTTTGCCTTATATTTATTTGTGCATGCTTCTGTCCATCTTTGATTATGAGGCCCTAAGAGTTCACATCTCCCACAACCCTTGGAAGCTTATGTCTATTACCTGACAAATATTCACATATTTGAAGAATAAAATTGAGTTATATGCATTCTTCTAGACTACGCACATGAAGGAACATGAAAAATAGCCATGTGGTTAAGAGTTTTCCTATGAACAAACCACAAAATGGATAATCGTATACACGGTAGATTATTAAGGGATAACTATCAATTTTCATAGTAAATTCAGTCCTAAGTTTATATCTCAGTGTATCTTTTTTCCAGAAACCAAATGGGCGTGAGAATCTGTCTTGTGATGAGCTCTACTGTGTACATTTCACCTTTGTTGTCTTCCAGGAGCCCTTCCCTAGCTTTTTCTTTACACTGGACCAAGTTCCCTGTTCTGCTCCATGGAAACATGCATTCATTAGTCAGATGTATCCCACAGGAAAAGATGCCATGGCTACCGGAAAAATAAAAAACACAAACTAAACTTTTTGAGATGGCGATCTGAGTAAATTTTGATTTGAAATGCTTTATTAGTAAAGAATCCTTTTCTTAATTTTTAGAAAGAGAGAACCTGCTTGCATTATGCTGTGAAGAAAAAATTTACCTTCATTGATTATCTACTAATTATCCTATTAATGCCTGTTCTGCTTATTGGGTATTTCCTCATGGTGAGTACAACACTTGTTAGAGCAAAGGATAAATGTGGAGATCTATGGTGTGACTCATTGACTCTTGCCAGGCCAGTGAGATGTTGAAAAGAAATAATAACAAAAGAAGCCTTTGGTTTGTATTCTGTAATTGACATGTTCAACATACATCCAGTGCTGTAATTGAAATACAGCAAGAAGAAAGGTAGCAAAAATAGTTAATCAATGGTAACATAATCCATTCAATGTCGATTTAGAAAAATAATTTAATCTTAACTAAGACTTTTCTGAAGGGAGCAAAAAAAATCTGAATATTAAAAAACACGCCTTTTATTTTATTTTATTTTTCCTTTTTTTAAAAGAGGAGTTTGTGATTTTGGATTTATCTATCTGACTTTCTGATTTTTAAGTACTCCTCTGGTGGTGTGTTGAAAAACAGATCCTAAGAGTTTGCATCCAGAAGTTGACACACACAGAAGATACTTGTTGAGAATTTAAGCCCATTTTCACCTTGATGAATTTCTTCATGCTTGGATGAATCTTGGCAGACAGCAATTTTCTTGAATAAAGAAAGATGTAGTTGGTATCGGGATTCAGTCATATGAGGAGTAGAAGATGAAGCTTGAGCTGGTTTTTGTTTTAGTTTTCCCAGTTGGATAACAGATCTGCACTGAGTTACTCACTTTTATCCATCTGATTTCCTTTGTGCCCAGTTCCACCTCTCAGACATGACACAAGAGATGCATAATTTACTCTAATTAAATGACCAAGCTCCCTCCTTGTTGTAGCTGATAAACTGCGAATATTGGTTACACCTGTTAACATAAGCCACAGAACAAGTCTGCCAATCAAAAATGTTATTATTTCATTGGGTATTTAAATGCTACAGAATTTGAGAAACTATAATTAAACATGATAATGTTGATTTTTATATTTGGATTTATAGGAGAGAGAAAATAACTTTAATTCACGGCTAAAAATATAATCTGCTCACATCCTCAAATAATTCTTTAAAAATTCGTCGTGTATTTAGCACATAGCATTTAAATATATGTAGTTTGGGGGCAGGGAGAATCTGTCATTTATTTACAAACATTTTTAGAGATTCTAAAGATAAAAATTACAACTGTGATTAGAAGGCTCATTCAGAATATATTAACACACACTTCGCCTTCTAAGATGGTTCAATATTTAGAGGCTGGAGGCCTGGGCAAAAATACTAATCGTAATGAATAACTCAGCTCTAATTTCATGTACATGCAATTTATTAATGGGGCCTATAGTTGTAAATTTGTGATGAATTAAAAAATAAGTGATATGAGAGGAAATGATAGGGGAGGAGACAAGAAAGCATTGGGTTATTTCAGAGAAAAGTAGGCCGAGAAAGGTCGTTTAGGAGGTGACACAAGAGGGAAGCCTAAGGAGAGATAACTGAATGGAGCTCCCCAGGTGATGACAGGGTTGAACTCCAGGGCTATACCCAGATAAGCAGGGAGAGCTTTGCCTCTTCAGGAGACTGGAAGTTGGGGAAGACTCCAACAGGCTTGTGGTCAGAATCTCAGGGGACTGGGAAGGAAAAGTGAATTTCTGAGGAGCCCTAATTCATTTCATTAATTTGTTCAATTCTTTAACACATGTTTATTACGGACCTCCTATGTGCCAGATGCTGTGCTAGCTGTTAGGGACACAATGATGAACAAAATAGGCATAGTTCTTGACCCCGTGAGAGTTAGAGAGTAGTGGGGAGAGTCATTAATCAAATGGCACAAACACATGTAAAATTACCATGAAGCAGATGATACAGAAAGGCGACTGGTGTTAGGATAGCTAAGAAAGAGGGATTTCACCTGGTCAGGTGGGTCAGGGAAACTTCTTAGAGAAAGGGGGACTTGGGCTGATGAATGAAAGGTGAACATGCCAGGCAAAGAAGGGAGGGAGGAGACTTCTAGGCAGAAGGAACTTCCTGTGGAATGATTCTCTGGCAAGAGAGACCCTGGTGGGAATGAAAGGCTAATAAAGGCCAATGTAATTCGAACAGAGTGAGCCAGGAGGTGCAGAGTGAGAGAGAGCCCAGGGCAGGGCCATACGTGGAGCCAAAACACACGGGGCTTTGTAGGTCATGCTGAAGAGTTTACTTTTGTTCTCAGAGCAATGGGAAGTAATTGCAGAGCTTTGAGCCAGGAAGGGAAAGACAGGTACTAGGCCCCATCCTCAGTGGAATTAGGTAGGTTTGGGGTGGGACCTGAGAAGTACATTTCTAAGGTTCTTAGGTGCCAATGCCGCAACTTCAGGACCACAGTCTGAGAACCTGGCTTTAATTAATTGATATTGGGGTGGGTGAGAAGCTGGGGGAAATTTTAGGAAAGGTGCATGCATGCATAGGAGTGTTGGGATTAAAATGCAGTCTGTTAATTAAATAGTCTCAGGCATAAATTGGAGAAACTATTTGTAAATAAACCTTTCTTATAATTATCATTTGTAATAGGTATCAAAGACAAAGCAGAATGAGGCTCTTGTACGAATGCTACTTGATGCTGGTGTCGAAGTTAATGCTACAGATTGTGTAAGTTTATACTTTTAGCCATTTTGAAAAAATATTCAAAATGGTATTTGTAGGTAGTGTATTTGTCATCTGTACAGTTGCTTGCTTTATTTTTGTAGACAATTTTACATTTAGTTTTCTTTTATTTTCTCCTTTTTTTCTCACTGACAGGCAACCGTGAGGTTATTTATATTCTGCTGAACTCATGGGAATAATACCTCTATTGATTATAAAGCATTTTTAAAAGAATTGGCTTTAGTGTTGTTGAGACATTAAGGAAAACGAAGGCTCTGATAACAAAATACCAGCCATAGTAGTTAAGAAGCTGGAGTGAGAAAGCCCACGAGTAAGTCTGGGCCTGCCACTTTTTAATTCTATGAGTTTGAGCAAGTTGTAAATTTATTTTACTCTCAGTATCCACATCAGTAAAATGGGGATATGGATAATACTTATCTTAACGGGCTTGTTCATGTAAAGCACTTCGCACATGCTTGGAATGTAGTAAGTGCTCATTGAATGGCAATAACTGCCTCTGTAGCCAAAATCCCAACCCACTGATGCGAGGCCCCATGTGTAAACTAAAGATAGATAAGACAAAAGTCAAAGAAAAATCCCAACGATGGTAAGAGCAGTGATAACGACAGTAGCAGCATCCACTCACTTCTTCCTGTTTATAAGCATAAGGTCTTGTTTTCACTTTCACCTCTGTGCTCTTGCACTCGTCTTCCTTACTCAATAATCACAGGAAGACAAGTTTATTTCTATGGTGTTTTGCTTATGATGATTGCATGAAATTTTGGAGTCCCAGTTCCTTATTGAAAAAGTAGGCAAGTGGAAATTTGATTCCAAAATACTAACATTCTGTTTGTGATGCCTAACATATTTTATGTGTGTGCACGTCTGTGTATTACCATTGTTTTATAATAGAGAACATGGCCCCATTCCTGTTTCTATCAATTATTTACATCATTTCGGTTTTGCCTATGCTGGTATCATGTTTAAATGCAGGCAGGTGTGTGTGTGTCTGTGTGTGTATGTGTGTGTGTGTGTGTGAGAGAGAGAGAGAGACAGAGAGAGAGAGCACAAGAAAAATAACTTTACGAAATATATATTTTCCTTTTATTTCAAATAGAACTTTTGGATAAATTTGTATTGATAGCTACTGTGCATTACCATTTCTTTAGATAATTTTGAAATATATTAAGTAAGAGATTATTAAAGATGAAGTTAAAAGTTTGTTGAAGGTTTTTCTGGGTCTTTTCATTTAAATTCAATAGATTTAAAATTCGTGCCCATCCATAACCAAAATTTCTCTAGGATATTTTCCCAGCTATTTATGTGTATCTCTCTCTAGATAGAGATATTGCATTCCTTCAGCTAGGCGCAGTGGCACTTGCCTGTAGTCCCAGCTATTTGGAAGGCTGAGATGGGAGGATCACTTGAATTCAGGAGTTTGAGACACATGCATGTACACACACAGACGCCACTTCTAATACCAAAAATTTTTCAAAAACTATCTGAATATTAAAATCTACTTTCTAGGTAAAACAGTGTTTTGTATTTTGGGGTAATTAGACTCTATTTCACATGAAAAAATTCAGAGCCAGAACTTCCATTTGTCATGCTACCACTTAATAAAAATACATAATTGCAACATGATCTATAATTTTAGAAGTGTTTATAGGGAATAGGATCCAGAGCTAAATCTGTTAGTTTTGATAGCCAAAGATATTATTTCTTCACTTATTAACACCATGGTTGCTTGGCTACTTTTCCAAAGGCCAAAGTTTGGACACTAATGCCCTAGCTATTATTTTTTTGACCTGTAGTGTTTTAAATTAGGACCAACAGAGTAGATGCACTAGCATATAACACATAATAAAAGCTGTAACAAATCACATTTGGGAGACATCTCTGTAGAACTGCACTGATCTTGTAGGTGTCCTGCAGCAGCAAGAGCACCCGACTTCTTCAGTAGGAATCATCATCAAAACCATAGAGGATAATATTTATGTAAAGATCCATGTGGAGACTCTTTAAGGGAAAATATGGTGACATGATCAAGGTGATGATCACTGAGGCATATAGCACGCTGCAAAGAAACCTTGGCACAATTCAGCATCAGCTTTTTATAAGTTGCATTCTTTAGTTTAGAACAGAAAATGAAAAACAAAAAGGCAGAGATTGATGGCTTATATGACACATGCACATACATTGAGGCAGAGAAGAAAATGTTCTAAGTACTAGAAATAGTTGTCTATCAATGGTTTGCAGGCTCTTTTTCTGCTTAGTCGTATGCTACAAAGTGTGAAAAGGATTTGCCAATGAAGCCACATGCTGTGGTCTGTGGAAAGCCCAACTTATGAGCTGAAGTTTTGGCCCTTTGTGTTTCAGTATGGCTGTACTGCATTACATTATGCCTGTGAGATGAAAAACCAGTCTCTTATCCCTCTGCTCTTGGAAGCCCGTGCAGACCCCACAATAAAGAATAAGGTAAGAGTCTGTGGACCGTGGTCTGAGGTTCCTCTAGCAGCAGCATCTTCTAATCTAGGCCTTATGTTGAAGTAAATTATTTGCCTCTAATGTAAACAACAGTAAAATTAATCATCTTCATTAAGGAATGAAGTTGTCCTATTACTATTAGGACTGACTACCTTTTAAAGCCCTTGCCAACCCAGAGAGTCAATCAGTCTAAGCTATTTATGAGATCTTGGGCACTCTATTGGAAATAACTGTATTTTTCCCCCCTCAGCATGGTGAGAGCTCACTGGATATTGCACGGAGATTAAAATTTTCCCAGATTGAATTAATGCTAAGGAAAGCATGGTAATCCTTGTGACCACACCGATGGAGAGACAGAAAAAGTTAAAGACTGGATTCTATCTTCATTTTAGGTTGTTGGTCTGTGGGCCACTTAACCTGGATGCCACCATTTTATGGGGAAAATGATGCTTACCATGGTTAATGTTTTGGAAGAGCTTTTTATTTATAGCATTCTTTACTCAGTCAAGTTCACCATGGCCATATCCTTCTAAGGGAAACACTAAAGTTGTTGTGGTCTGCACTTCAGTCAGAAACTGATGTTTCAGCTAGGCACAGTGGTACATGCCTGTAACCCCAGCTACTCGGGAGGCTGAGGTGTGAGGATCACTTGAACTCAGCAGTTTGAGAGCAGCCAGGGCAACACAGCAAGACCCTCTCTCAAAAAAAAAAAAAAGCCGTGGTGTTCCAAACTCAATCTTTCCTGAAGAAGAGGATCAGAGTTATCTTCTGAAACAGCGTTCTCTCTTCCCAGTTGCATCACTCTTATAAAAAGACTGTCCAGTCTATGTCATGCCCTAGGAGACAAACTGTTCCTCCCAGCCCCCTTTGAGTACTGAGCAGAAGAATCAAATTATTAAATATATATGTTTGTATAGAATGGTATGTGTATGTGTGTGGGCTTAGAGATTCATGTGTAAATATTCCTTTGATGAAGCAATTTCAATAAAAAACATCCATCAAGTATCAGTGGTGAGTGTGTTTACACCACAGAAACTGGCAAATTGACAAATCAGAGTTTTTGTTTGTTTGTTTTTGCTTTCCATAAAGTTCGTTTACCAGCATACCACTAGAGAGTTCGGTTTACAAATAAAAGCCATCTTGGTTTGAGCAAGACTCTGCAACTATCTATGCAAATGTTCATTTAAAAAAATCTTCATGGTCCTTTTGTAAATACAAGGTGGTTACCAAGCTTGTTAGTTTTGTTTCTTTTATTGATAAATGTAAAATATTATTGTAGCTTATTTGGATAAAGTTCTTCAAAAGAAACAGAGCTATATAATGAGGTAGGATCTGGATTATTTGTCTAAGTGAGAGATTGTGAATATCAAAATGTCTGTCCCACTTCTTCTGTGAATGAGACAGAGTAGAAATAAACTCACTTAAAAATACGATTGAATTTTGAAAATCAAGACTGAATCTCACATAGCTACAGACAGGGACTAAGCCACCTTCTCTGTATGTGGTAACAAGTACAGTCTAAGAATGAAAGATTTACTATCCTTGAAAGCTCTAATGAAAACTGAATCCAGCAATATATATTCAACTGTGTACAGGGCTTTAAGAAACTTATTTTATGAAGGAAGTAGTAGTGTGTAGATATAGATTCTGCAGTCTTTAAATGTGTCTTAATAAATTAAGATTCACTGGCATTGAGCTGAGCTACCACGTGACCCTTGGGGACCAAAAAAACCACACAAGTGAATTTTACACACCAGTATACCTTCAACAATATACTTTTGACACACACAAACCTTTGACTTTGTTTCAGAGATTCTGCAAAATAGTACCAGTGTTATTTACAACTGTCATCTTTGAAATTGTGTAAAAGTGGAATAATTTTCTGAAGAAATAAATTGTGGTTTGTGAATGAGTTGTGGTGACTGTCTGACATTAATTTTGTCAAGATTAAAGGATAAAATGTGTGACAATTTGTTTAATCAAGCTCATGACATTATGCAATTTTCTCCCTAGCTTTTAATTTTTGGAGGCAGAAAATTGAGCCAGAAATTTCTAGCCATTAGGTCTCCTAGCAACAAGCTGTAAAGCCTCCAACAAGCTTGGACTAGAATCTAGACACTGAAATGCACATACATGCTTTATGTAATGCAGAGTGCATTTATTGGAGAACTCATAAACATCCTATAAAATTTTCTTCCCAGAGATCCAACTATAAAACTTGGCCTTATTCTCAGAATGCTTAACATATATTTCATCCATATTCTAACACTGATTTTGTTGTTGTTGTTGTTAAAGCAGCTCAGCTTCCTGAGGTAGTGTTATGTTTCTATGGCAACAAGGTGAAAATGTCTAGCTTATTTTGTCAAAGTCAACAATAATCAAGAGACTCCAGACCTCAATATCTGTCCCAATTTGTCATTTTACTTTAGTGCTCCAAAAATATGGCTTATAGAAAAAAAAAGTGTTTTAAAAAGATTTACCTGAATGATATAGAGAATGTCTAGATACTTTCTGACTGTTAGTTAAAACTACCCTTCAAGATGGTAGAATATATAATAGCATGTGAAACCTCTATTTACCCAATAAGGACTTTAATTTACTGAAAAAAAATGTAAACGTTAAGTGTCAGATTTAGTGCCAAGTGCAGGGAATCTGAAAAATGTATACTAGGTCTCTGTCCTCTGTAATTCTGCCTTCATGGGTCCTAGCCCCATCCCTCATGAGGCTGTCCTAAGCTTGTCAGTGTCGGATGCTTCACAACATGGCCTCACACCGTCCCTGGGAAAGGTTGGTCTCCTCCTGCTGCATCAGATGGATGATTTCATTGTACATACGGTGAGGAGCATCCAAACCCCAGATGAAATCCACGTGAGCCCATTCAGGAATATTCTTATGGTAGATGAGGTTGGTCACCTCGGAGAGCAGCATTTTCACGTCTTCTGGATTTGAAAGCCAGTCCTGACCTCCTGTCCACATTGCTGTAGGGACCGTCATATCTCTGACTCTGTACCTTACAGGAGTTGGCTAGAGAAAAGGAATAGTTCTTAACTGTAGGTAACATTTGGACTTTCAGACTCATAATTTATGTTTCAAATAGACATAATAAACATGCCATCTGTTGTGGTGAAGGGTACACGAGTGTCAGAGCCACACAACTCTGTTAAGAATTTCTGTTGCCATCCTTACTTAAAGGTAAGATTACTTAACATTATTGAACCTCGGTTTCTTCCTCTGTGACTGGGGATAATATCTGTAATAACTTGTATATCAAATGAGAAAACATAAAAAACACGTAATGTCTTGTACTTCTTTTTTCTTCCTATTAAATATTTTGTAAATAAATTGTATTTAAAAATAATTCTCCTGTTCTTTTAAAAGATAATTTCACAAACGTTTCATGAGACAAGAATTATATTCCACAGAGAAAAGCAAGGAACCTGCTGGGAAGGGCTCTGCATCTTCACAGTCTTTATGTGATCCCAGGCAGCCTTTGGGGCAGGCCCAGCTTGACTGCATTTGCCAGAACCATGGCCTATGGCACACAGGTAATTTGAGCTAAAGGGAAGTAAAAGTTAAATACCTGCTCCAACCCTTATTCCTCACCCTTCCCCACCAAATATACCTATTAGTATTCCTAATTCCTAGGTACTTTCTGTATTCATGCAGTGTTAGTAGAATTAGCTCTGCCGGCTGAGCCCTTGAGATTAATCAGCATCCAGAACTTTCCTCAAAAGTGGTAAGGCCCATTTCTTACTAAGGAAATCCACCATGGAGTCTTAGCTCCAATCCTAGATGCTCTGGTTTCTCTTTGTGGCTCCCTAAGAATTTAGAGCTATGGCCTAATTTGGATAAGGAAGGTTGAAAACTTCTATGGGGCTAGTAATATTTTTTGTCATCTTACAAGTGAAAAGATTGAACTAAATGTCATGTCTCGCTCTGAGTTTCTGTGATTCTATGATACTTTTTTGTGTGTTTCTTTTCTCTTCCCTTCCACTCCCATTTTCTGGTGCCTATTCTGCATGAATCAATTTCTCTAGAACTCAGAGAACATTAAATGTTGATAAATTAAAACCATCTTAGGGCCAGGCACAGTGGCTCATGTCTGTAATCCCAGCACTTTGGGAGGCCGAGGTGGGTGGATCACTTGAGGTCAGAAGTTCGAGACTAGCCTGACCAACATGGTGAAACCCCATCTCCACTAAAAGTACAAAAAAAAAAAAAAATTAGCTGGGCATGATGGCATGCGCCTGTAGTCCCAGCTACTTGGGAGGCTGAGGCAAAAGAATGGCTCAAAGTTGGAAGGTGGAGGTTTCAGTGAGCCGAGGTTGCACCACTGCTCTCCAGCTTGAGTGACAGAGCAAGACTCTGTCTCAAAAATAAATAAATAAATAAATAAATAAATAAATGTAAAAAAAAAAAAAGTCTTTGAACAGGAATACTTTCCCTAAAGACATATTATGGGACACGGTGAAGAAGGACTTCAAGAGAAGCAGCTGATACCAGAGACCGAGAGCTCGCTATCCAGGGGCACTGTACAGTTTGTCCAGTTTCCCAGCATTTTACATCTAGATCGATGTATGGCAGAGAATGTTAATTATGATGTGAGGCTCTCAAAGAAAGACTAAACTGTGTCTAATCTGCCCCTTCCAGCTTTGTTTCTCTGGCAAATACTTATTTACATTCACACACATGATTACCAAAAATCTTCAGAAGATTTTACCTTCTAAAGGGCATACCTACGCAATTCTGAATCTCCACACTTTGAAATCTAATTTTAGTTCATAGCATTAGCTACATATTTTCTTGGGTAATGTAATAACATTGAAGAAATTTAACTTGCAAATTACAGATTCATTGAAAGTATAACCAGGGAGAATGCTTATGGATTTTCTAAGCCCAAAATTTTTATTTTAAAGGTAAAGAAATCGAAGCCTGAAAAATTAAAGCAGCCTAGCTCCTATTACAGAAGTTTATAGTGCAGAAGCATAACTTATACAGCAATCCTGACTTGCCATTTAATGTTCCTTTTACTGTGCTATGAAACAAACTTACCGCCACCATCCCGTTTGTTTTATTCTAAAATAATCCTTCTAGTATCTACCATAGACTACACTCTTCTCTTGACTAAATCTACTTCATCTTGCTCCTGAGAAGCCCAGTACCTTGTTCAGGGAGACAGCCTCAGCAAAAAAGGCCTCCTGCTCCGTTGTAAAAGCAGAGAGTTTTCTTGGCTAAGCTGTGACCTTAACCATTTTTACATGGAGTCAAACATGAACTATTATTTTCTGCTTAAATTTTCATATTTTATTCCCATATCTAGAATAAACTGTCATTATAACTTCTCCGTCATACATTTCCAATGTATATATTTTCAGCAGATGGTATTTGATTCTCTTACCTGATTGCATTTTTCCAGATTTTTGGTCTCGCTCCCCCAGTCAAATGCCCGGAGTTCACCAGAATTCACGGCCTAAAAGGAAACAAAAATTTGCAAGGTATTCCAATGTTTCAGTGGATAAGCGTGGTGGGGTGGTGGAAATGTGCTACCCAGTGTGGATTCGTGAGGGAAGCAGAGAGCAAAGGCTGAGCTGCTCTTCTGTTCAACATTGGGATAAGCGTCTCAGGAAAATGGTAAGACAAGAATGAGGCCTTTTGAGAAGAAAGAGGGACTACATAAATTCTTAATCATTGCATTATCAATTCCAGGAATGCATACTCATTGTAGTTAATGTGAGTGGGTATCCTCCACCACTCGGTGGGCTACAATGGGGCATCGTGCCCTGGAATTGTGCAATGTAGACGGCAACCAAAATTTAATCCAACTTAGAATTCTTCTCTGGTTTTGAAGGTACAATTGCTCTCTCTCTCTGTCTCTCTCTATATCTCTCTCTCTCTCTCCCCCCCCATCCTCCACCCTTCAACAGAGAGAACTCTCTCCTTCCCCCATCCCTCTGTCTGTCACAGACACCACATAGACACACAGAGGTGTGTGTTTTCTGTAATTGCAGGTAAGTTTGCAGTGTGAAGGATTCCTGTGAATCTCTCTTTTGACAGACCCCACATTAGCATTGTTGTTTCTACTTGACTGTATTGTAGGAGGAGCTGAAGAGAAGATGTAGAAACATAATTCTCCCGAGCCACATCTTTGAGGTGTCTAGAGATAGAGAGAAGTCTCACTTGGATCATCTAAATTCATACTTTTAAGATCTAAAGAAGTCCTTAGGCTACTTCTGTCCTTTCTTCCCATTTCTTGAAATGTTTCAGTGATCTAGATCAAATTCTCCATCAAAATAGCATCGACGATATTGCATTTCATCTTAGAATAAGTGTGAAGTAATCCCGGGGCTATCTAAAGGGTGTCCTTTGACTATTCTACACAAAATATGAAAGGACATTTAGCAAAGACTGCAAATTCAATATTCTTACCTGGCTCCAGTGTAGAATATTTTGCACAGATGTTCCAGCAAGAGTGTGGGCAACATATACATTTGCTCGGCTCTGTAACAAAGCATGAGTATTTTGGGGGACATAGAAAAACTCACAAGATGTATACCCTGTCAAGACCAAATCTCCTGGGTGTCAGACTAAGAAATGGGAACATTATTAGATTATCAGCAATTATCTATGAAACAAAAATATGTACATGCACATAAATAAAATGTCACTAAATGTATTGCCAGACACTGGTATTTTTCATCTGAGAATAGTTTCTTATCAGAGATCTGGCCTCTACTTAAAAAAAATTTACTAGTGATATTTAGGATGAGGGCTCTGGTATGGGGCCTATATTCAAATCCTAGTTCTGCCGTTTAATTTTTAGGTGAATTTGGGTGAGTAATTTAATCCACTAAATCTTAGTATACTAATCTGCAAAGTGGGGATGTTAATAACACTCATAGGTTTGGTATAGGTTACAAATTAGCCTGGTACGTAATATATGCTTATCAAATGGTTACTATAAATCAAATCATTAATCTTAAAAAAGAAGAAAACATCTCCAGAATTAAAGAAATGTTGCCCCAGCTGCTGGCAGTGCTGCTGGCAAACAGCCCTCCACTCTCAGCCTGCTTTGAGGATTGCTCCAATTGTAGGGAGATACACTGCCCAGTGCTCCCCTGTTACTGTTGTGGCAACATTAAATGACTGATTGACATGGTGTATAAAGACGCAGCCCTCTCTTCCTAACTTGAGATGGTTCTGAAGGGTCATCCTAACTTCACAAATCCCTGCAGGATCAACGAAGGCTCCTATTGAGACTGCATCACTACTTGACTTTTTCATCTACCTAATCCTGTTTCCTTTCCTTCTCTAGGTATTATCCCTAGAGCAGAACCCAAATCATTGTTCACATTAATCTCCATCTCAGAGTATGCTTCCTAGGGAACCCACCGAGTGATACCAACTGGTAGCCTAAGCCAAAATGAAGGTCCCTGATGTTCCATCAAAGAACTTAAACTACAAACCTACAGGACCCCAGTGGAGGGTAGAGATGGATGATGCATGACAGTTCTCTCTGTTGTCTAACATGTGCTAATTGCGCCTTTTAATTTAATTCACTGTAGTTAAGCTGCTTTCAGATCTCTTCCATCTATAATCTGTGATTTAATATCTAGCAATGCCCTTATGTTAACTTGTTTCAGTCCATACTAAAGCATTTCTCTTATTTCCTTACAGTTTGGAGAGAACTGAGTTACTGGGAATATATCATTACTATGAGTCTTCACTGGCATTAGCTCTCCCTCCAGGGGTGAGCCATATGACTCCCAGCTTTATGCTGGGATTCTGGGAATTTACTAGGCTCCCACTTACCATATTCATATTGTTGGTGTTGAATCCACCCAGAAGTAACATGACGTTACTACAAATCTGATCAAGAATCACCTGGCCACAAAGGTAAATAACAAGCTGTCTGAGAAATCTGGTCTGATACAGAAATTCTTTTTTGCCAAACAATCCCTGTAAAAATATGAAGTGACATAGTAGTCATTACATGACAGCCAGAAAAGATGTGACGGTAATTTAAAAAGTTTCTGTTTTAGGAAATTGGGCTAGAAGATTTTCCTACGTACACAGGAAATTTTCTGAGGAGTCACATACCTTGATCATCATATCTGGCAGCAACAAAAATTTGGTCCCAGGGCTTTTTGCATGCTTAACGGTGGCTATGGGCGCTAAAGCAAAATACATTTTGATTTTTTGAGCCAGCTCTGGCATGGTGGAAAATGCAATAAAGCCTACAAAAGAAGAAATATATCAACATGAATACTGAATATTTTTAGAACTCAAAAAATGTTTATTTTGCTTTTAACAAGATATTTCAATAATTACGTATTTGATTGTATCTTACCTCTCCTATAAAATTATAAGGTCCTTATGACACCAGCATATTTGCTTTCAAGTAGTAGGTGCTCAATGAGTTAAATAAATAATTGAATATAATGATGTTAGCTTTGAGAAAATGTTTATATTGAGAGATATGCTATATCTAGACACATATAGCACAGAGATATGCTATATCTAGCACATGTGTGTACATGCTAGACACATTGCTGGGGACTACATGAATCTGAAGATGACAAGACCAGGTCTGAAGGAAGCACAAGGTGACTGATTTCAGGGATAGCTCGCATCGTATGCTCACATATCTTCTGAGAATACAAACCTTCTTTACTTTGAACCTACCCATGGTGGTGCCCTGTGAATAGCCAACATAATAGATCTTTTCCTGGCCCGTTTTCTGCAAAATAAAGTTTATCACTGCAGGAAGGTCAAACCTAGCCATCTCATCATAACTACAAGGGGAAAAGACAAAGTTATATGAAAAGTTATAATCAGAAACAAACAAAAGCACCCCCACCCCCCCGCCACCACCGGGTTTACAAATAAGCCCTTGAGTTATCAACCCTGAATGCTTGTTACTGTGTCCCTCACAACACTCAGAATGGATTTCTTTCAAACCTATGGTGCATGGGTGTCTCTGGAGTTACAGGCTGTCAGTGAACTGCTGTTTTCTCAAGATGTTGTCACATAGCAATAATCATCTTCAGCTAATATTTGCTGAGCACATAACCCAACTCCTAGTGGAAGTGTCCTGTTCTACTATTAAGCAGAACAGCACGGGGCTATGCAGATTCATTTACAGGAATAGTTGTAAAGATGCTGAAGTGGCCCTTCTCTGATAGGTATAAAAAGTGAGTTGAACATCAATAGATAATTTAAATAAAAGCATTAAACATCTTTTGTATGAGCATGAGAGATGTGTAAGTCAAATCAATGGTCCCTAGGTGATATGGTTAGGCTTTGTGTTCCCACTCAAATTTCATCTTGAATTGTAATCCCCATAATCCCCGTAATCACCACGTGTCAAGGGAGAGACCAGGTGGAGGTAGCTGAATCATGGGCGTGGTTTCCCCTATGCTGTTCTCGTGATAGTGAGTGAGTTCTCATAAGATCTGATGGTTTTATAAAGGGGTCTTCCCCCTTTTGCTCAGCACTTCTTGCTGCAGCCTTGTGAAAAGGGTGCCTTGCTTCCCCTTCACCTGCTGCCATGATCGTAAGTTTCCTGAGGCCTCCCCAACCACGCTGAACTGTGAGTAAATTAAAACTCTTTACTTTATAAATTACCCAGTCTCAGGCAGTTCTTTATAGCAGTGTGAAAATGGACTAACACACTAGGCTTAATAATTTCCCTTCTTTTTGTTAATGCTGCCTGGTCTCTTCTCCTTCTGGAGTACTATTATACTATTACCTCCCTACAAGGAAATGGATCTACACTTCTCTCATTCCAATCTCAGTCACCTGACACCAACCACCATTCTCATCCTATTAGCTAGACCCAACCTTCTACATGGGGAACTCAGCATTCCTCACTACTTCAATCAAGGAATCACTAGTTAACCAAGAAAATTGGGGGATATCATGTTAGGATAATGATGACTCAGCCAAAATAAATCAACCAAATACTAGAAGCCATAATTTTTTACCCATTTTTTTGAAAGGCAGACATGTCTACCTCCATTCTCAAGATTTTCATGTACCTGAAAGCCCAAAACTCATCTTGGTCTATGGAGAGGGTCTTGTGTTTTCGAGACCAGGCATTTCCCCTGCTGTTCCCCATCCACACGTCAAAACCAGCATCTGCCAGAATGAAGCCCAGGCTATTATTGGGCAGGTTGGAAATCCAGTTGCTAGCGCCTCCAACTAGGCCATGCTGCAGTAACACCACAGGCCTGGAACCTGCAAAAAGAGACAATTTCAACTGTGTAAAATGTTCTCTCCCTTTCTTGTTATCCAGTAATGAATAAGAACTTTCAGATCAAACAAACCTGTGTTCAGATCTTGATTCAGCTGCTTGCTAGCTTAGTTATCTTGGTCAATTACTTAACCTTTGTTGTGTGTCTTGATTTCTTCATCAGTAAAATAAGATTTCTGTTATGCTTTAATAAAATAGAGCACAAGGAACGGATGGCATGTTGCCTGGCAGAAAAAGAATCTATAAAGTTTAACTTCTGTTGTTAGTTTTGTATAATTATTATCAGACTTGTCTGGGCTCTTCAGAAATATTGAAAGTGCCCCAGTAGATGGTATAGTATGATTATTAAGGTATATATATACCATATATATACACACACCATATATATAACATATATACACACCATATACACACACTATATATATATATATATATGGTTTAGTAATTAAGAGACCTTGTCAAAAGGACCCACAAGCCAGCTTGAAGGAGCTCCCACTGTTCAAATACAAAAATATTGAGCATCAAAATAAATAATAAATAATTATATCCCATTGAATAAGAATGCTCAAGTCCATGTAGAGACCAATAAATAAATGAACAAATAAATAGTTGGAAGGAATAGCTCTTATTTACAGAATGCCATTTAGTAAATACAAAACATTGATTTATAGTATAATACCAACTAACAAATTCAGAAAGATTGAAATTATCAGTGAATGTTAAAATTAGTGAGTAAAAGTTTAAAGACAGAATATTACGTATCCTGAAAATATCTTCCCATAACTTATTTGTTAATTACAAAAGGAAAAATACTAACTTTAGAAAAACCTGGCAGATACCACCTTAACAAAGTCATTAGTTATTATCAGTATTGGAACAAGCCAACATTATTTGCTTCATAATATGATGAACCAAGAATGATACGACTTCACTTTTGTGTTTTCCAAAAACGTGTAACTTGAATCACACCATGAAGAAACATCAGATAAAGCAAATTAAATCCCTGTCCAAAACTCTTCAAAAATGCAAAAATCAAAAAGACAAAACCTTAGGAATTGTTTATGAAGGAGACAGACTTGATGGCCAAATGTAGTAAATGATCCCGGATTAGATTATAAACCGGAGGAGGGAAAACAGCTATAAAGGACTTTGGGACAATTGACAAAATTTGACTATAGACTATGAATTAAATACTAATGTCAATCAATGTTTGTTTTCTAACTTTGATAAATGTATTGCAGTTATAGAAGAGAATACTCTTGTTCTTAGAAAATACTCGCTGAAGTTACTTAGGGGCAAATAGGCATGATATATGTCTCAAATTTACCATCAAAGGTTTTGGAAAAAGCATTAAGATACACGTAAGAGATGGGGGAGAGATAATGATAAAATAAATGAGGTAAAACTGTAAACACTTGGTAAATCAGGGCAAACAGTATATGGAAGTCCCTTGTACTATTCCCAGAACTTTTCCATAAATTGGAAATTATATCAAAATAAAGAATTACAAGAATATCAACAGAGAATAGAGAAGGATGAAGGGTTTTAAGAATTCTAACGTGTTCAATAAATTAAGGCATATATATAATTTTGTCATTAGCACATTTGACTGAAAGATTAATAAAATGCTGCCCTATTAGGAGGAAAAAATACATCATGCCCTCAACAGGACTTGTGAGAATTAAATCAAATCATGAGTGCAATATCCACACCACAATATGGCTTAGAAGACACCTGTAGTAAAAACAGCTTTATTGCTTTCATTATTATTGTTATAATTCTCTAAAGCAAGTGACTTTCTGAGCTTCAGCATCCTCATTAGCAAAATGAGGACAATTGCCCACCTCACAGGATTTTGGCAGGGGAGGGGTAAATGAGGTACTGTGCATTAAACACTCAGCATGCTGCTCAACCTCAGATCAGATGGGTAGCTCTTGTTATTATTGCTGTAAAGGGGTACCAAACACACTTGCAGTCTCCCTGTAGGACAAAAGCCCTTCTACACCAAACTCATCCAGCATCTTGACAGTCTTCATGAATTCTATCTGCCTCATTTTATCTCTCCAGGGAGAGAATGTTAAGGTCACTGTGGACTGTTAGTGAAGGGCCAGGAGAAAGGAACTCGGTGTTATTTTAGGTTTTCCTCGATGTCTGCTTGTTTAGTTCATCCTCTTAGCTCTCAGGGAGGTGACCTCAGCTGTGTTAACACAGGACACTCAAACCAAGGTGATCAACGCTCCCCTTGAGAGTCTTTAGGGCATTTCCCATGGTTATGGTCTCCTTGGTTCTACTTAGCCATACAGTTTGTTCTTGTGATTCCCTTAACAAGAGGACTGGCTCATTTATATCATTTCAAACATCCCCTAGGTCTTCTATTTAAATTACAGCCAGCAGGCTGAGTATGTAAGGGCTACGCAGCTGTCATTTCTGAGGATGGCCCAGCCTATTTTCTTTCTCAATATTGAAGCTAACTAAGATCCTTTGATAAAGATAAAAAGGCCGCTTCCACAAGCTATAAGCTTTTCAGTAAACATTTTTCAGCTGTTTTCAGTATGAATTTCATTGGCTCTCTTTTTGAAAAGTTGGTGGAAAAAACCTTTTTTTTTTCTATATGGGAGATTACCTCTGAAGAGGCACATGCCAACAACACTGGCCACTAGTGAGAAGTATTCTGCACCAACTGGACCAAGGAGCTGGATTGCTTGAACCTCAAACACCTGGGCAATGTGTGAACAGTCTGAATCAACAGGATGTAAGAAAACAAATTCCATCCATGAATAGAGGCTGCAGATGACCCCCATGCCTAATAATTGCTAAGTCACTTGATTGCTTGGAAGAACTGTGCTTTGCCCACTCCCCTGGGATTCGTGGGGCCATGTCCCCAGGCTCTTCATTTATTTATACCAAATCTATAATTCATCCCACAAATATTTATTAGCACCAGAATGTGCTCAGCACTCATTTAGTTACTGGTTCTAGCCTTGGGCAAAGCAAATGATGTCTCTGCTCTCATTGAGTTTACGCTTTGATTGGGGGGAGACAGACGAGAGACAAACATGAAAATATCTATTATATCAGGTGATGGTAAGTGCAATATGGAAAGGTAAGCAGGGTAAGGGGCTAGAACTCAATAGGTAGCAAAGAGCTGCAATTTTGAATAGGGTGGCCAGGGAAGAACTCTGATAAAGTCAGGCAAAAGAAGGGCCAAGGCAAACTGCATAGACATCTGATGAAACAGTGGTCCAGAGGGAGAAATTTAAGTTCAAAGATGCTTAAGGTGCATGCTAGACATGTATAAGGCACAGCTGTGCAACTAGTAAGAAAAAAAAAAAAAAAGGGGGTTTTCAAAAAGCTACACAAGTACAAATTAGAGTAAAACAGAACCCCAAAGTTTCTTTACACCAAAGCCGAATAGCATTTGTCTAGCATTTTCTGGTCCTAGTTAAGAACATGGACTATAATGGCAGAGAGACAGATTTGATTTGAGTGCAGGTTTTACACCTCACTAGCAAGCACTAGCACAGACTTTTTGGGTAAGTTACTTAACATATATGAGTAGCAGTTTCTTAGGGTAATTGTGAAAATTAAATGAGACTAATACAAATAAAGCACTTATCAGTGTATCTGGCATATCAGAATAACACAAGACATGATATTATCTGTACACATAAAAGACAATATAGTTGTTACTATAAACCTACTGCTAGTATTAAAAAGAATCCAGCCAAATAGAATGAAAAATATTCATGTTTTAGTAATGAAGACAAATGTTTAAAAAGATAACAATAGCTGAAAATCCCACATACAAAAGGGTGGAATTGTATGAACTATGGAAACATGTATCAAACATTTAAAATGTACCTATAGGCCAGGTGCAGTAGCTCACGCCTGTAATTCCAGCACTTTGAGAGACTGAGGCAGGCAGACCACCTGAGGTCGGGATTTCGGGACCAGCCTGACCAACATGGAGAAACCCTGTCTCTACTAAAAATACAAAAATTAATCGGGCGTGGTGGCGCATGCCTGTAATTGCAGCTACTGGGGAGGCTGAAGCAGGAGAATTGCTTGAACCCGGGAGGCAGAGGTTGCGGTGAGCCGAGATCGCACCACTGCACTCCAGCCTAGGCAACAAGAGCGAAACTCTACCTCAAAATAAAATAAAATAATAAAATAAAATGTACGTATAGAACTTTTGTTTTTCAAAACCCTTAGTAAAAAGCTAGGCAACATCTTAAATATTTTAAGTGCTCTTTAGAGGAGGAATACAGAGTATAGGAGCAGGCACCAGGTGCCATAATAAAGCTTGAATTCTTCATAAGCAGAGGTTGGTATGGTCTGTTCAAGGAAATGTCAGTAAATATTCTAGAATGTCTACATAGGAGGGGTTTTGGGAATGAATTAAGTGCTAAAATAAGTCAAGAAATGAACTTTTCTTGAAAGTGTGTTTTGAAAAGCAAACACTACGTTTAATTGAGATAATTAGTGGCAGTGGGAAGGGATATGGTGGTGGTGATGGAGACTATGGGGAAACTGACACCATCCTTTGACCTGAACAATGGACGTCAGTCTGCACTAAAAACCCAGGCTCTCTTCTACATTCAAATCACAAGGAAGTCGTGACTGCAGAGAAGACTACTGTGTTGCAGTGACATGGTGTGACTCATACCTGTCTTCTTAGGTTGCGCTAGGCCTCGAGGAATCCGGTTAACAGAAAGGATATACCCATCTTCAGTTGTGACTTCATATTCCTCACAGGGATAGCCTTGATGTTGGATGATTTCGCTCTATGGAAAAAGCACAATTTCTTTTGAGTTCAGTTCTCTGTGGCTATGTTCTCAATGATCCAAAAGTAAGAGTAGATTCCTTGATGCTGTAAAACACAAAGTCCTTGCTTTTCCCAAGCTAATCATGTTACCTTAGAAAAATCTGCCAACCCTCTCTAGTCCTTACTTTCTTTGTCTTAATATGGAAACTGGACTAGAATTATGGTTCTCCAATTATGGGCCCTGGGACAAAGGCATCAGCATCACTTGGACTAATCTGTCAGATATGCAAATTATCAGGTTCCAACCAAACCTACTGAATCAGGAACTCGGAGGATTGGGCCCAGCAGTTTGTGTCTCAAGCTCTTTAGGGAATTGTGATGTACCCTAATGTTTGAGAACCACTGGGCCAGAACCCTGATTCCAAAACCTTGTTCATCAGAATCATCTGGGCATTGCAACATGCCGAGTCTTGAGCCCACTTCAGGTTACAGATCAGGTGGTTCTAAAGCAGCCAGTGGAACACCTGTTCCAGGACAACTTATGAACATTCCTGGGTCATGCATTTCCTAAGGTTCTTTCCAGTTCTAAAATCACAGACTCAAGAGCATTGATTCCTAACATTTTCAGGTTAAAGTTCCCTCTGTGAATTTGAGGAGAACTATAAAAATGGATATACAATGGATAAAAAACATGGTTTTACATTCAATTTCAGGAGTTTCAGATATCTTGTTGCCTACATACGAACCCCTGGTTAAGAATCCTTATTCTACATGGTAGTTACATGTAGACACTCTGGAAAATTTGCAGCTGCAAATATCTCCTAAGCATCCTCACTATTCTTGCCCATTGTTATAACGCAGAGACGGAAAGAACCATTTGCATTAGGGGCTGCTTTAAAAAAGAGCAAGAGAGAAGAAGGCCAGGCATCACATGCCCAGGTAGAATACAGGGCCAAAAAAAGCATAGTCATTAGGAGAAAGCTCCCAGGTCCCACTGTCTGAGTTTTAACCCTGGTTCTAACACTAATATATGAACTAGCTGCATAATCTTGAGAAATTTAGTTAAACTGTTCCTATGCTTCAGTTCACTCATCTGTAAATTAGGAATTCTAATGGTTCATAGTCCATGGGACTGTTGTAATAAAGGCAAAAAGATAATGCACACATAACACTAACTGTAATCCCCAGGACATAGTAGGAACTCAATAAGCATTAACTACCACTATAATTAAAACTCAATTAACCAAGCATTATGGAATGCAGTGTATATGTATGCATGTATGTGAGACACTATTGTCTACTTAACCTTAACATTTTATAGGCCAGGTGTGGTGGCTCACACCTGTAATCCCAGCACTTTGGGAAGCTGAGGTGGGCACATCACGAGGTCAGGAGATTGAGATCATCCTGTCCAACATGGTGAAACACCATTTCTACTAAACAAAACAAAACAAAACAAAACAAAAAAAAAAACAAACCCAGCGTGGTGGTGCATGCCTGTAATCCTAGCTACTCGAGAGGCTGAGGAAGGGGAATTGCTTGAACCTGGGAGGCGGAGGTTGCAGTGGGCTGAGATCACGCCACTGCACTCTAGACTGGCGACAGAGTGAGACTCCATTTCAAAGAAAAAAAAATTGTAGAAGTATCTCAAATTTTAGCATGAATCAGAATTACTTAGAGGGTTTGTTAAAACACAAATTGTGGGACCCCACTCACAGTCTGATACAGCAGATCTGGGCTGAACCCAAAAAATTGACATACAAGTTCCCAGGCAAAGCAGATGCTGCTGATCTGACAACTATCCTTCAGGAACCACTGTTGTCAACTATTTGGGGAGATAAGATAAATATAATATGAAAACATGAGAATGGAGGAAATCTGACAAGTCGTTATTGAGAGGATATGTGTAATGTATCAGATGAGGGGGGAAGGATGAGAGTGGAGGAAGGAGCAAAGGAATTCTGAGCAGGAGGAGCAAAATGAGCAGGGCTGGACAGGCAAGGTCTTGTGGAGGAAGAATTTGACAGGGCCTTGAGGTTGAATAGAAGTTGCTCAAAAGAGCCAAGGAGGTAGGGATCAGGACATGGACACCTGAGAAGAAAAGGAACTACAAATGCTGCAAATGTTGTCTACAGGTGGCAAGATGGTCCACATGCTATTCTTGGCAGGAAAGTTTATGCAGGATAATAAATGACTGGTCCCATGCACTAGAAGTGCGGTCAGCAGATCACACTTGGCTGTCATCTTCTGTAGGAATGGCCTCAGCTGTAGAAAGCCACTTCCTCCAAATTCACATCCCTTCCTGCCACATCCAGGGACTGATCTGTTTGTGGTCTAAAGGCCTGGTCATCTTAGCCCAACGTAGGACATCTCTGAAGAGCAGTTTTAGCTCCAGAGCTCCTAATGGAGTTGAGTGAGGCTGTTTTGAAGTCCGTATCACAATTTGATTTATTTCTTTCCTTACTCCTGATTCTCTACTTCCTTTCTACAGGTGATGATGATGATTCTCCTTAAAAAACATTTTTGTATGAATTCTGCCTCAGAGTCTGTCCCCCAGAGAATCCAACCTGGGGCAAATATTTATTCAAAAAAATGGAACATAATGCAGCAAGGTGAAATGATGTTGTGGAAGGATATTTAAAACGTTGGGAAATTCTTCAAGATATACACTGTTAAGTAGAAAAAAATGTTGGAAAATAGTAAATTGTACGTGACATTTCTTTTTAAGAAAACAAAACCTCACAGACTTAGAATGAAGATAAAGGCATGACAAAGCCGTTCTGGGTGCAGAGTACATCGGTGACTATTGCCTTCTTTTGTATTTCTAAAATTTTCTATAATGAGCATATATTGCTTTTGTAATAGTATAAAAAAGTCAATGTTTAAAAAACCATCCAGATATAGGTTGCTTTCAGCTCCTTGAATCTGGCATGTTCTTAGCTGCTCTAGCTCTCCTATGTGCTGATCTTGTTGCTACCACCCTCTCAAGTAACTGCTATTTCTCTTTCAGATTTCAGGCTTTGAAACCTTTCTTCAGCAAAGCTTTCCTAAGCTTTCTGCATTAGTTCCCCTTATTTTATGTTTTCTTCTTTTATCTCATTGCTCTTATAATGATTAATTGAGGATCTGTCCTTCCTGCTGGACTATAAGCTCCATAAAGTCAGGGCTTTTAATATTCTTAAATCTCTCTAACCTTAGTGCATAGCACAATATCATGGACCTAGTAGGTGCTCAGTAAACACTTGCTTAAAAAATACATGTACAAAGCCAGTTATTTATCGAAGTATAAGACAAACCATAATCCATATTACATGAGTATACAGAGTCAAATCTATGCAGGACAGGTGAGCTCCAAACTTGGGACTTACCCTGGGAAGGCTCTTGGCTTCGCCCAGGAAAGAATTCAAGGGCGAGCTGGTAATATTAGACAGTAATCTTTTACTGAATGGTACTGCTCCTTGAAAAGCAGGGCTAGCTCATAGGCAGTGCTCCCAGAGTCAGTAGTGCATGGGCTATTGGCAGCTGTAGTTATGTCCACTTATAACTACTTTAAATTTCATGCAAATTAAAGGGCAGGTTATTCAGAAAGTCTAGAAAAGGGGCAGTAACTTCTAGGCCGTTGTCATGGAAAGGGGTAGTAACATTTGTAAACTGTCATGGTGCTGGTGGGAGTGTCTCATGCTAATGAGCAGCCAGGGCAACTAGAGGATGCCTTCCAGGCCACCTGTTGGTTCTCGCTGGTTTTTTTCACCACCTGCTAGTTTGTGCTTGTTTATTCGCTGTGTCCTGTTGGGACCAGAAAGTAAGTCCTGCCTGTCTCCCACCTCAGAACCAGTTCAAACTCGCAACTACTTTTGTTCTGTTTTGTTGAATTTACACCAATCATGTGAATTTTCTATTTTACTTTGTTTTTTTCCAGGCATAGTAGCTTAATGGCAAAGCCTAATTCAGTGGGCTTTAGTCTACAGACTCCTGAAGCCCCAATAGCGTGTAGGTGCTGGTTACACCCAGTGGGTGGAGCCCAGGAAGACCATTTCTGTCTGCCACTACAAAAATTCCCCTCACCTCCAAACCAGAGGAATTCAAGTGGGACAGTCTCAGGGCCAGAAGGATGACTCCTGAGGACTGACACCAATGTGCTAACTACCTAGACAAACCACCTAATCATTGGAATGGTCAAAAGAAACCTGATATTCAGCACCATGCAGATACAGAATATTTCTATGGCCTGTCAGTTTTTGAACCCATGTAAGGAAGCTTCTGTAGAAAGGGTCTTAAATCAGTATAAGTATATGTTAAAGTTCCACTTCCTGAAAGTTTGTTAGATAAATCTGTGGAAGATGGACATTGCACAAGATCATCTTACTCATCTGGAGGTAGCCTCTCCTCTTTCTTACCTGGGAGGATTTATTGCATAGTATTTATAATTATAAACTTTGTGTTTAGGCAGTCCTGAATTTAAATAGTAGCTATGCTATTACATTGGTGTGGCCTTGTTCAACTTGTTTAACCTCTTTAATCTCAGTATGTGGATTTGAAATATGTGAATGATCCTATCTACTGCACAGGGTAGTGAAATTGAAATAGAACAATCTCTCTGCACCTTGTGTCACAATCCCTGCTATGGGATAAGTGTTACCATAGGGTGACCATTACTGAAACCCAGCTTAGAATTT
>NW_012099810.1:257607-260633 GCF_000951045.1 Mandrillus leucophaeus
TTCATTGGCTCTCTTTTTGAAAAGTTGGTGGAAAAAACCTTTTTTTTTCTATATGGGAGATTACCTCTGAAGAGGCACATGCCAACAACACTGGCCACTAGTGAGAAGTATTCTGCACCAACTGGACCAAGGAGCTGGATTGCTTGAACCTCAAACACCTGGGCAATGTGTGAACAGTCTGAATCAACAGGATGTAAGAAAACAAATTCCATCCATGAATAGAGGCTGCAGATGACCCCCATGCCTAATAATTGCTAAGTCACTTGATTGCTTGGAAGAACTGTGCTTTGCCCACTCCCCTGGGATTCGTGGGGCCATGTCCCCAGGCTCTTCATTTATTTATACAAAATCTATAATTCATCCCACAAATATTTATTAGCACCAGAATGTGCTCAGCACTCATTTAGTTACTGGTTCTAGCCTTGGGCAAAGCAAATGATGTCTCTGCTCTCATTGAGTTTACGCTTTGATTGGGGGGAGACAGACGAGAGACACACATGAAAATATCTATTATATCAGGTGATGGTAAGTGCAATATGGAAAGGTAAGCAGGGTAAGGGGCTAGAACTCAATAGGTAGCAAAGAGCTGCAATTTTGAATAGGGTGGCCAGGGAAGAACTCTGATAAAGTCAGGCAAAAGAAGGGCCAAGGCAAACTGCATAGACATCTGATGAAACAGTGGTCCAGAGGGAGAAATTTAAGTTCAAAGATGCTTAAGGTGCATGCTAGACATGTATAAGGCACAGCTGTGCAACTAGTAAGAAAAAAAAAAAAAAAGGTGGTTTTCAAAAAGCTACACAAGTACAAATTAGAGTAAAACAGAACCCCAAAGTTTCTTTACACCAAAGCCGAATAGCATTTGTCTAGCATTTTCTGGTCCTAGTTAAGAACATGGACTATAATGGCAGACAGACAGATTTGATTTGAGTGCAGGTTTTACACCTCACTAGCAAGCACTAGCACAGACTTTTTGGGTAAGTTACTTAACATATATGAGTAGCAGTTTCTTAGGGTAATTGTGAAAATTAAATGAGACTAATACAAATAAAGCACTTATCAGTGTATCTGGCATATCAGAATAACACAAGACATGATATTATCTGTACACATAAAAGACAATATAGTTGTTACTATAAACCTACTGCTAGTATTAAAAAGAATCCAGCCAAATAGAATGAAAAATATTCATGTTTTAGTAATGAAGACAAATGTTTAAAAAGATAACAATAGCTGAAAATCCCACATACAAAAGGGTGGAATTGTATGAACTATGGAAACATGTATCAAACATTTAAAATGTACCTATAGGCCAGGTGCAGTAGCTCACGCCTGTAATTCCAGCACTTTGAGAGACTGAGGCAGGCAGACCACCTGAGGTCGGGATTTCGGGACCAGCCTGACCAACATGGAGAAACCCTGTCTCTACTAAAAATACAAAAATTAATCGGGCGTGGTGGCGCATGCCTGTAATTGCAGCTACTGGGGAGGCTGAAGCAGGAGAATTGCTTGAACCCGGGAGGCAGAGGTTGCGGTGAGCCGAGATCGCACCACTGCACTCCAGCCTAGGCAACAAGAGCGAAACTCTACCTCAAAATAAAATAAAATAATAAAATAAAATGTACGTATAGAACTTTTGTTTTTCAAAACCCTTAGTAAAAAGCTAGGCAACATCTTAAATATTTTAAGTGCTCTTTAGAGGAGGAATACAGAGTATAGGAGCAGGCACCAGGTGCCATAATAAAGCTTGAATTCTTCATAAGCAGAGGTTGGTATGGTCTGTTCAAGGAAATGTCAGTAAATATTCTAGAATGTCTACATAGGAGGGGTTTTGGGAATGAATTAAGTGCTAAAATAAGTCAAGAAATGAACTTTTCTTGAAAGTGTGTTTTGAAAAGCAAACACTACGTTTAATTGAGATAATTAGTGGCAGTGGGAAGGGATATGGTGGTGGTGATGGAGACTATGGGGAAACTGACACCATCCTTTGACCTGAACAATGGACGTCAGTCTGCACTAAAAACCCAGGCTCTCTTCTACATTCAAATCACAAGGAAGTCGTGACTGCAGAGAAGACTACTGTGTTGCAGTGACATGGTGTGACTCATACCTGTCTTCTTAGGTTGCGCTAGGCCTCGAGGAATCCGGTTAACAGAAAGGATATACCCATCTTCAGTTGTGACTTCATATTCCTCACAGGGATAGCCTTGATGTTGGATGATTTCGCTCTATGGAAAAAGCACAATTTCTTTTGAGTTCAGTTCTCTGTGGCTATGTTCTCAATGATCCAAAAGTAAGAGTAGATTCCTTGATGCTGTAAAACACAAAGTCCTTGCTTTTCCCAAGCTAATCATGTTACCTTAGAAAAATCTGCCAACCCTCTCTAGTCCTTACTTTCTTTGTCTTAATATGGAAACTGGACTAGAATTATGGTTCTCCAATTATGGGCCCTGGGACAAAGGCATCAGCATCACTTGGACTAATCTGTCAGATATGCAAATTATCAGGTTCCAACCAAACCTACTGAATCAGGAACTCGGAGGATTGGGCCCAGCAGTTTGTGTCTCAAGCTCTTTAGGGAATTGTGATGTACCCTAATGTTTGAGAACCACTGGGCCAGAACCCTGATTCCAAAACCTTGTTCATCAGAATCATCTGGGCATTGCAACATGCCGAGTCTTGAGCCCACTTCAGGTTACAGATCAGGTGGTTCTAAAGCAGCCAGTGGAACACCTGTTCCAGGACAACTTATGAACATTCCTGGGTCATGCATTTCCTAAGGTTCTTTCCAGTTCTAAAATCACAGACTCAAGAGCATTGATTCCTAACATTTTCAGGTTAAAGTTCCCTCTGTGAATTTGAGGAGAACTATAAAAATGGATATACAATGGATAAAAAACATGGTTTTACATTCAATTTCAGGAGTTTCAGATATCTTGTTGCCTACATACGAACCCCTGGTTAAGAATCCTTATTCTACATGGTAGTTACATGTAGACACTCTGGAAAATTTGCAGCTGCAAATATCT
>NW_012099810.1:267378-271603 GCF_000951045.1 Mandrillus leucophaeus
TTATTGCTATTCAGCAAAGTACCAGTCCAGAAACAGGATAAAAAGAGTAGATTAGAATGGTATAAGATGCTACTAGAAGTGGGTGCCCTGATAGCAAGAAGCAAAGGCTGACGCCTTTACAATATGGAAAAAAGAATAAAAAGTACAGACAAAATGGAAATAATCAAGGGACTGGGGTTAACTTAAAAGGCCTTAATTATTTCTCCACTCACAGAATGAACCAAGGTGTTCAAGGAAAAGTTAAATTGTGTTTGAAGCCCAAAGGGATTAAGTCATTTGCCCAAGTTTACTAAATTTGTTTGAGGAGACCCCAGGTCTACTGATATCCAGTTTAGCATTCTTGCCAGTACAATTTGCTACTTCATCACTGTGCTCTTCTAGTATGAATCACCACCATGTATAAATATAATACATAATGTAAATGATATACAGATACAAACGTTAACATGTCAAGTATCTCATTTCCCAAAAATCCCAACTTACAATATTCATGAATGCTTCTGGGTCCACAGCTTTAGTTGGCATATGTACCGAATTCACATTTCTCTGGAACATATACGCCACCAGAATCAGAAGCCACATCTCCATTCTGTGTGAGACAATCCACTCTCTTGACAAGGTTTCCAACATGGTCCAACATCTGCATTTATTTTTTCCTGCCAATGTAACAACTATTTCTAAAGTAAGAAGAATCTGTAGGTTTAAAAACTTTTTCACATATTTTTCTGCTGCAATTCCTTCTTCTAATTCTGAAGCAAATTAAGCAAGCTTAGTTGATAGGGAAGGGAGAACACAAAGTGGGCTGGAAACATTGCCTAGGATGTCCCAATACTATCTGGCTCCTCCCATTCTTCCCTCATACAACTTGTAATCCCTGATCCTTCAACTTCCAGGTGTGTAGAACTTTCTTTGATGTGACTTGGAGTTTTGTGCACTTGGTACAGTCCATTAAAACCCCTGTACTTTATCACTAGATAATAAGGACTATAGGGAACCCCTTTCCTTCTACTCCTAGTTTTTATCTTTCTTTGATAGATAGCAAAAGATGGAGTCTACAGAAAGCACTGAAAGTTTCTATAGTCATATTCCGGGTCTTCAACGATCACTCTTATTTGGTTAAGACAAGTGTTATGATAAGTACTTTTATTTAAAATATCTAAAATTTTATAGACATTTTCCATTTTTAGGGATGGGTGAGAACATTGAATATAAGAAAACGAATATTCCATGTTTAGCCCATTTCTGTCTAGTTCAATTAAATAGATATACACAAAATTTTTAAGTTAAGTTGTAACCACTAGTTAATTGCTGGGATATTGATTAGATGGATTGTCTAGTAAATACATTGTCAGCATTGTTTAAAATAATGGGTTGCAGCCTAGTTATTTTCATGAACTAAATATCCCAGTTCAACTGACTGTGAGGCAAATGTGAGCAATTCCTTAGCCTACTAATGATTGAGTAGGCCAGGAGGGTTGATTTATTTGTCATTTTAAGTAAAGAATGTGTTAAAAGTTAAAAAAAATTACTTAAAGTGAAATACTTCTCCATTACATCAATTCTTCAGGGCTGAGCTAACAGCAGCCACACCAATATGCAGACTTTGGAATGTGGTGGGTGAAGGAGCCAGATGCTGAAACCGGAAAGATGAGTCTGTGAGAACATATCTTCCCACATGACTCAGCCTCCTCCACCCTGGGCTGGTTGCATGGGTGTGAAGAGGTAAGCCTGCGTCCTTATCTGGACCAGTGTGAACGTCACTAACACAGTCTGATGCCTGCTAGAGGAGCCATTTGACCTAATTAGAAGAGCAGAGAAAACACTTATCCAACACTCTGCAGAGTCCTGTGTCTTCAGCACCCCATGAGTTCTCCCTCAAGGTAGGCAAGATGAGATTTCAGAAAAGAATGCGAGCTCCCATCACTGACATTTTAGGATTCGTAAATGTTATATAGCCAGAAAAAAAGGTATCATTCAGCTTTCATTTTCAGAAATATGAAGACACGTTAAATGACTTGCTTTGCCTAGCTAGATTGTGGCAAGGCCAGAACTGAGATTCAGATATTTTAATTTGCTGTTTAGTGTCATGACTACTTGGGAAAATATATAACACTTCGATGTCCTCTTCTCCATCAAAGATGAAGCCTAACCTACTATCAGGAAGCAATTACATCAATCTCTGTGAACTGTCTTTTTAAAAAGTTATCTTCTGGATTTAAAATTCAGAGTAATTCCCAATGATATCATTATGAGTCTGGCAGATACCATCTACTCAACTTTGCTGTAATATGTTCAGGTAAGATCAACTCCCACGTTAGATTAATATGCTTGTGAATACTGTAGAGACTTTTTTAGGAGAGAGTTTATTACAATAAACTGATTGGTTCAATCCCCGACCCAAACTCCACCCATTCCTTTTTATTTTTTAGCTTTCTGCAGCTGAGGCCAGCCTCCTTGGGTACTAAGTATATTGCAGAGAAAATAGAATTAAGTTTGGCTCTCAAATTCCTGGGTAACTTTATAAGGTCATAACTGTCATTTTGGAAGAAGGCAAAGTCACATCCCAAGTCAGCTCAAAGAGCGACATTTTGAGCAGATATTAAATAAGTGCAGTTCTTCCACACTGCAGAATTTTACAACACCCTTACCACCTTAGCAATCCCTAGCCCATGGAAAGCATCAGAAACATTATAAAAGAGATGGGAGGGGGCCGGGCGCAGTGGCTCACACCTGTAATCCCAGCACTTTGGGAGGCTGAGGCAGTGAATCATGAGGTCAGGAGTTTGAGACCAGCCTGGCCAATGTGGTGAAACCCCGTCTCTACTAAAAATACAAAAATTAGCCGTGTGTGGTGGAGGGGGCCTAAAATTCCAGCTACTCAGGAGGCTGAGGCAGGAGAATCACTTGAAACCAGAAGGCGGAGGTTGCAGTGAGCCAAGATTGCGCCACTGCACTCCAGCCTGGCAACAAGAGCGAAACTCCGTCTCAAGAAAAAAAAAGAGAGAGAGAGAGAGAGATGGGAGTCCGGGTGTGCCAGTGTGTCCTCCCATTTCAAGGTGCTGATCTTGAGAGATTTCTCTTTAGAGGCTTCTTTCCAGGAACTCTGTGACCTTAGGAAATGGGTTTTTTGTCATCCGAATACATAAAGAAGTAGGATCTGAAGTACCTGGACTTCTTAAAATGAAGAAAATGGATCTCCCTTAATGTACACTATCTATAAATTAAATATCAAAATACAGAAAAGCAACAGGTCAAATAGAATAAGCATTAAGAAAAAGCTTTCTAATAAAAAAGTGAATGAAAGTCAACCTGTGGCCCTACACATTCGTATACTGTGTGTAAAAACTGTAAAAACCAAAACAGCTAAAAAACCAACCAAACAAATAAAATTGTACAAAACAAAAACAATAACACAAGATTAAGAAAAATAAAAGCCTGAAACTTTAAAAACAAAAACAACACCCTAACCTGAAGGAAAGAGGTGGGAGAAAAGAATACATGTCAAGATCAGCCTCAGAAACTTCCACCCTTTATACAAGGTACCCAATAAAGCTCACCTCAAATTGACTTAGTAAGTAAGTCCCTTTTACATTTCATTTGAACCATGAGGTGTAAAACAATAACATTTTCTTTCCTTTTTTAGATATGAGGTCAAACTATCAAGGATTAATTCCATTTGCACATGAGAAATTATTCCTCTCAAAAATTAATGAAATAGTAAAAAAAAATAGTTTAGAGCTTCTACAAATCCTGGTTCAAGTGAGGATTCAAGAGTCAGAACGTACTATTAATGTGACCCAATTTATGCCCACAGTACAGTTCGTGAGTATCCCTGGTAATATGTATGCACTGAAATATATTTTTCCTCACATTTATTTGGCTTTAGAATACATAAAGATCAAAATTCCAACAATTGTTTCTAAACATTTTTAAGTTACATAATGTTTTAAGAAGCTGACAAAAACAAGACTGTCTCCTCAGAAATATGTACATTTGCATATCCATGCAAAATTTCATAACTTTTCAAGGGACGCATGGTCTTCTTTCATTTCTTCTGTAGAGCCCTTGGGCTTTGATACGGTTTGGCTGTGTCCTCACCCAAAATCTTATCTTGCATTATAGCTCCCACAATTCCCAGGTGTCATTGGAGGAATCTGGTGGGAGGTAATTGAATCATGGGAGCAGGTCTTTCCCATGCAGTTCTCATGATAGTGAATAAGTCTCA
>NW_012099810.1:272813-320170 GCF_000951045.1 Mandrillus leucophaeus
GTATCAAAGTAAGCAAATAACCTTATCTCTGACTCTGAGCATTAGCCTACGAATTGCTTAAACACCTACCATCTTACAGTTTTAAGGTTCTTTTTTCAAAGTCCAGCTAGTAGCAAATAATTTCTACACTAGTCTATGTATACAGTAATTAACATAGGATGAGGAGTCAGACCGATACTTCCACCACTTTCTATATATGTGACTTTGGGCAACTTTTCTGTCTTTGCTGAGCCTGCATCCTCATTTGCAAGATGGTAACAACATGGTACCGCCCTCTTAAGGTTGCTGTGATGGTTAAGTGTGATATGAATGCAGGACCTGGTGCAGAATAAGCATCCACCACATCTCAGCAATTTTACTTCCTGCTGGGTTATGATGGTTATGCTACTGGACAGTTGCTCCTCCACCATGGCCTCTTGCTGTCTGCCTTGAAATTTATAAGGTAAACCAGAGTTTCTCCATCAACTCATGAAACTACAAAACATCTACTGTAGAGAGCAGCAATAATATTTCCCACAGACTGATTCAAGTGTGAATCCTGGCTCCTTCCCTTTCTGAGCCAATGATCTTGGTCAGGCCACTCTCCGAGCCTCAGTTAATCTAACATAAAAATAAGGTGCTGTGAGGATCAGTGCAAAAATCTACACCACATGGACAAGCATATAGCAGGGGCTTAAAGAATTATAATACCTTTCCCCTTTTCCTTCTTAAAGGAATTTGTGGTATGAATACAACTTTGGTAGCTTAAATTTTCTTTTCTTTTCTTTTCTTAAGAGACAGTTTCATTGTGTCATCCAATCTGGAGTGCAATGGCACCATCATGGCTCATTGCAGCCTCAACCTACTGGGCTCAAGCAATCCTCCCACCTCAGCCACCTAAGTATCTGGGACCACAGGCACACGCCACCATGCTCAGCTGATTTTTGTATTTTATGTAAAGACAGGGTTTTACCATGTTGCCCAGGCTGGTCTCAAACTCTTGAGCTCAAGCAATCCTCCTGCTTCAGCCTCCCAAAGTGTTGGGATTATAGGTGTGAGCCTCTGTGCCCAACCTAAATTTTCCATTTATTTCTAAGCCAGAATTAATTAAATCACAGTGTGTTAGGGCTGAAGTCATAGATTTCAGAAATCATTTAATTCAATATCCTCATTTATTTATTTTAAAATTATATAATTAAAAATTATAAAATACATGTTTGTGGTAAAACTTCAAACACTATAAAATACATACAATTATATGGACATACTTTTCTCCCTGAAATTAATTTCTATTAACAGTTTGATGTGAATGCTTCAAGAGATTTTTGTGTGCATAGATATACACATTTTATATATACAAACATATATAACTTTATATAAATAGATTATTAAAATATGTCTATATTTACATATTTATATACAGTTCTGAAACATTGTCATCCAAAAGTCCTTTTCCTTTCAATATTTTAAATATGGCTTATTTAACTACTGCATAAAGCTATCTTATATGAATGTATCACTATATGATGATGTATCAATCATAGCCCTTAGATGGCTTGCAATATTTAGCTATTAAAAGTGATATTGTAGCAAGAAATCCTTGTATGAAACTTTTTTTTATGGTCTAGATGTATCGAGGTAGAACACTACTAGGTGAAAGGTCATGCACAGTCTACATTTTGACAGCTACTGCAAAATCAACCCTTAAAAGATTGAACCAATGTAACATAATAGGGCATGAAAATGGCTGTTTCTTCTTTCATCAATTCTTTTTAATTTTCACAAGTATTTTTAACTTTGCCAATATGATAGGATCAAAATGATATCTCATTGTAGTTTTAGTTTGTATTTTTCTGAGTTATAATGAGACTGAAATTTTTTGTGTATTTTGGCTATTTAATTTTTAGTTATGAATTGCTTTATCAAATTGTTAACCTGTTTTCCGTTTCTTTTTAAATCTTTTAATGATTTGCTTGGGTTTTTTCTTTATTATGAATATTGATCTTCAGTTTGTTATAAATGTAACAAATATATTTTTCTTTTTCCGTTTTTAAAAGTTTACATGTTTTGCCTTTCTTTAGTTATTATTTCATCATAGAGAAGTGGTAAAATGTTAATAGAGTTCAGTCTTTGGGGGTTTTCAATTTTAGCTTCCACGTTTTCTGTTTTTCTTAGGCAAGTCTTTACCCTAAGGCTGTAAAATATATTCTTTATATTTTCTCAATATTTAACTTCCTTTTTCATTTGAAATTTGAGACCGTTTGAGATTTATTTTTCAGTATGGGTTGACATTAAGTCTGAATTATTCTTTTCCTAACCAGTTATTTGATTTTACCTGTATTAGTCTTTTCTGATCCTACTGCTATGAATACTGCTTTACTCCCTGATCTTACATTACAGAAATCTGAAGCCCAAAAGAGATTATGTGATTTTTCTAGAGGGATGCTTTACAACTGGGAGCAAGTCTGCCCTGCCAGAGAATATTTGGCAATGTCTGGAGAAACTTCTGGTTGTAATTACTAGGAGAGTGCTGCTGGCATCTAGTGGTAGAAGTCAGGGATGTTGTTCAACATCCTAAAATGCACAGGACAGGCCCCCCCCACAAGAAATTATCTGTCCTAAAATGTCAATCACACTGAGGTTGAGAAATCTTGGGATCATCACAGTATATAAATACTGGTCTTAAAAGAATTACTTAATAAAGGTATACAAACATGTGTATTAAGGTATTTACAATTATTAGCTTTTGGTATCTGTTGATAAATCTTTCAAAAGTTGTTTGCATATAAGCTTGCCATTGTGAGTTAGTAGACGTCCATTTTCCAGGTGAGAAAAAGATGTGAGCTTTTCTCATTGTCTCAGGAACAATGTTACTTCATTTCTATAAGATGCTGCCTGTTCTTCATGACACTGAAATTTTTCATTCTCACCAACTCTAGAATAGATGTTGAATCCTCTGGATAGCAACTGCATATCATAATTGTGTGTTCTTTTCAAAGCACTGGTTTTAATGATGCCAAGTGGAAACAAATTTTCAACCATGACTTTACCTTTCATATTAAAAAATCAGACACAGAATCATCAGAAGCACCAAATTAATGGTAATGATTTCAGGTCCCACTCCAGACCCACTGAAGCAGAGACTCCAGGTTTGGGCCCCAAGACTTTGTATTTTCATCAGGTGAACCAAATGATTCTGAGGATGAGCTGAGTTTGGGAGCCAGTGCTGTGCCGCACTCACAGGCATGCTACCCGTAGGAAGAGATGCTCTAATCCCCGTACTACAAATTCTCCCAGCTCGGCTCCTGTCCCCAGAGAGGAATTTGGTCTCAGAAACTGAACGATTCATGTCTGCAATAGGATAGTGAAGAAATTAAAAATAAAAATAAGTGAAAGAAGACTAGTTTTTTTAGGGTTAAAGATTTTCCTATATTGACCACATCAAAAATGTAGTAAAATGGTGACTCATACTAACCATGACCTCTTTGAGGTTTTAAAATGTGTAAGGAGAAACTACAGAGATTGAAGACACAACCATGCCAGTTACTTGTTTCTAATGATAGTTTATGTTGGTTCCATTTTCTTTCATCTCAAAGTGGGTTTAAATATTAATTAAGCATCATAAAACCAGCTTGCATTTAACAAATATAGCAAAGCCTAGAGAATAGGATCACATGGATTTGATCTGCAGAATTCCAATTGGAAAATGCTGTGAATCACCTAATATTGCACATGGATGCATTTTTGCTTCACTTTTAATCCCAAAAATGTATATTATATTATCAAATTGCAAAACATCAGTGGCCACACATTTACTAACTTTTGCCGGAACTTTCAAGTAAAACTTCCTTTGCTATCTTATACAAGATAATTGAAGTTGTTTAAAACGTTTGTTTAAAAACAACTATGACTTCAACTACTTATCTGTGCAGATTCTATCATATCATATAGCCAAATAAAACAAAGCACTATGGTGTAAGTCTAGGCGGATATAACCAAAGTTCTGTTCTTTGTAATCCCATTTCTAATTTTGGGGATCACTGAAGTAGTGTCACCCTTATCACTGTACTTCATGATATGTGAAGGTCATCAATTCGAATTTTATATGATAAATGTATACTACTGCTACTCATTTACTTTATGTGTGTTGAAGCCTCTCCAACATTTTTTGTTTGAAAAGATTTTTTGCTTCTAAATGTGTCCCTGAGTAAGTTGGTTTCTATAATCCTTCTCTCCTCTGACATTATATCTAGATGTTTTTTAAAAAATAGAAAATGTCTACTTATATTTTCAGCCTTTGCGAATTGAAGTAGGAAGTAGATAAATGGCTGGGAATTATTTTAGTCCTGAAGCACTTAGAGGGGAGTCAGCCTTGTGCGGCTTCCAAATTTAGGATTTAGGATCAGCCAGCAAGCAGCACAAAGCACCATAAACCTTTATGGAGGAAGAGGGGAACTATACGTGGGAGAATCACCCAGACATTGAAGTGGCAGGCATTGTGGTTTCCCTGGCTGGTGTGGGGCAGAAGGGCAAGGTTGTGCAACTCTGCTGTTGTCCTGCTCTGATTTTTAAAGTGATCACGTTACAGGACTATGTGGTGTTGAGGCTGACAAATCCCTGGCAGATCAGATGAGTAAACTCAGGCCAAGGAAAGGGAAACAACTTGTCCAAATGTTTAAGATCAGCTTCAGCATGATGGAGGCTAAGGCAAGCAAGGGGCAGAAGGAAATGAAGAGAGGAGAGAGAGCAAGTAGGGTAAGAAGAGGCCCTTTTAAGCACCTCATAGCATTCAGGAGACAGCTCAGCGCTTTAAAAGAAATAAATGGTAAGTGTCTCTGTATCCAGAGATAGCCTCTCCTTACGCATTCTAGCTTTTGGATTGAGGCCTTGGGATTCTCAGCTCCATTTCCAGAACATATCAGCATGTTGCCTACCTTGAACTGTCACTAATGTTGACATATACCATTCCCAAAAGCTTTCCCCCAAAGGTTCCTGACCTAGAGTGTTTATTTGATTGTGATGTCTGGCATATCTTTCCAACAGAGGAAATGGAGCCTATTCTTAATCATATTAATACATACCAAACAAAATAATCAAAACACACAACAAAAAGAATCCAGAAACTTTATAGACAATTTAAAAAACATTGCCCTTAAAGATATAGAAGAATTGTTTCCCCCTCTCCCACCCCTTCTAACCTGTAATATACCTACTGAAAGATGGGAAAATCAGGGATCAGAAAAGACTCAAGCTGTCGTTGGATTTCTTTAAAACTTTTTTCCCAGGGCCACTAGAGGGGCAGGCACAAAGATGCACAGATTTGGTTTGGGGCCTGGGAGTCCCAGATGAAGCCTAAAGTCACAGGGTCACCTAGCAGGGAGTCTCACTTAGAAGATACAGTAGAGAAGAGTGGAATTAAACAGACCTGGATTCAAATTCCAGCTCTGCCTCTCACCAGCTATGGGCCCTTGGGCACATTTCTGATTTTCAGATTGCTCACTCATAAACGGCTAATAATAACAGCATCTTTCTCACAGCACTGTTGTGAAGCCTGAGTAAAATATATGTGTGAGGTGTATAGCATAGTGACTGGCGTACAGAAGCTACTTAAGATGTTGTTGCTATTATTAGGATGAATATCAATTTGTCGGCTTGAGATAGAAAATATTAGAAGTGAAGCTGATTACTTAGAAATCTTCTATCTCATTTTTCAGTTAAAATATTAATATATAAGAAACCTGGAACAGGCAATCTCAACAATAGACCATGCTCTGTAGTAATTACAGTATACTGGGCTGGGTTTAGCTCAAGCTGGCCTAGTATTCAGCTACTGTGGAGGCCATGGGCTTTGCCACATCAATACTTAGCAAGTGAAGAATTTGAATGTTCTCCATGTAGTAATCTGGGTAGACAGCCAAAGCAGAAATGTACTTTAAGGCTATACAGATTGATTCTCTGTATTGATTAAATCATCAGATCTATCGTTGGTTGGCTATGTACCAAGAGAATTTTGAAATAGGCAGGCCTAAAAGACTTTCTACGTTTTGCCATAATGAGGTTTGTCCATCCACAAAACAGAATTTTCTAACACCCCAAAACAGTGATACTACCAGTGTTTTTGTTTTTATTTTGCTGTATTTTTTAATTTTTATTTTTTGAGACAGGGTCTTGCTCTGTTGCACAGGCTGGAGTGCAGTGGTGTGATCACGGCTCACTATGGCCTCAATCTCCCACATTCATGTGATCCTTCCACTTCAGCCTTCCAAGTAGCTAGGACTGCAGGTGCATGACACCATGCCTGGCTAATTTTTGTGTTTTTTGCAGAGATAGGTTTTGCCATGTTGCTCCTTGAGCCCAGGAGGCTGGTCTCAAACTCCCGGGCTCAAGCGATCTGCCCGCCTTGGCCGTCCACAGTGCTGCAATTATAGGTGGGAGCCACCGTGCCTGGCCCTAACAGTGTTTTTAAATTCATCTAACTGTTCTAGGAAAAAAATTGCTCCCTTATTTTTTCCCCTTTAAGAAGTTACTCCATTTCCATGCATCTCCTTCTTCCCTGTTTCTCCAGTAGATTGTTAGGTCAAGAGGAAGGCAAGCAGATTCTCTTGCTTAACACATGAATACAAAATAAAAGGACTTCTTTCTTTCCCCCCAAAATGCTTACCACTTATTTCCTTCTTTCATATTTACTCAAATTTTCAATTAATTCCCTTTAAAATTATTCTTTTTTATAGATAAATTTGTGTAACACCCTGATGGGAAATTTGGCAATTCATGTAAAAAATTTAAATACTCCTAACTCATAAATTTATTTTTAGGAGCCATCTGTGGAGAACCAAAATATTTATAAGAAAATAGTGAAAAATTGAAAGTAGCATAAATAGTCATGTGAGTGAACTGGTTACAGAAATTATAATTCATATTTATAACAAAATATTCAGTCATTACAAAAATATTATAGAGGTATATTATAGGTAGTGCAAAAGTGTTCATAATATGTTTTAACAGAGAAAACGAAGGCTGCTAAATAATACTTATTGAATACTTTCCAATTATCAATGGACGTGAACAGAAATGGGACCAGAGATAAATCTATCAAAATATTAACCAAGTAGGTTTCTCTGGGTGAAAAGGAAATTAACTTATTAGTTTTGTTAGTTTCTATTTTCTAAAATGGCTATAATAAACACATTTTATTTTTATAATTAGACAAATACAGTAAGTTTTTTTTTTAATTTAAGAAAATATTGCCAAGTCTAATCTAAGAAAACAATAGTTCAATTTAGGAGTGGAAAGAGCCGTAGGCATGACCTACCTAAATGCAGAGTCCATTTGTTGAAGAAGGGCTGATTCTGGAACGACTTTTCTTCAGGTCAGATGCTATATTATAAAGGAAAGCCAAAGTAGTGGAGGAAACAGGACGTTGACCATGCAGAGCTTTCCCTATAATCAGCCATCACCTTAGCAACCAGCTTCGCTGCCTCAGGCCTAAATTCTTCTGTAGCTGCTTTAATTTATGGATACCATTTTCCATGTCTGCCTAGTGGGAATCATTAGGCAGTGTCCCGATGTGTAGGTGTACATCACTGGGGCTAGGGAAGGGTTTAGCTGATACATTAACATGGTATTACATGACCTTGAATAACATGGTATGCCAGTCAGTCTCTGTACTAGTTTCTTCTTGCTGTTGTAACAAATTTCTGCAAACTCAGTGGCTTAAAAAGCACATAAACTTATTCTCTTACCTTCTGGAGATCATAATTCTAAGATCAAGGTGTTGGTAGGGCTACTTTCCTCTGGAGACCAGAGAAGAACCCACTTTTTGCCTTTTCTAGCCACTAGAGACTGCCTGCATTCCTTGGCCCGTAGCACATCACTCCAACCTCAGGTCCATTGTAACATCTCCTTTTTCTGACTTTGGCCTACTTGCCTCTCTCCTATAAGAACCCTTGTAATTACACTGAGCCTAACAAGATGACCCAGGATGAACTCCTTACTTCAAGATCCCAACTTAATCACATATGCAAAGTTCATTTTGCCATATAAGATAACATATTCACAGGCTCCTGAGATTAGAATGTGGACATCATTGGGGGCCATTATTCATCGTATTACAGTCTCTGTATCAAGTTTCCTTCAGTCTTCTGAGCACATCAAGGAGAAAATCTAGTTTTGGCTTATGTCATTGTTTCTAGCACTTGCTAATCTCCATGCTTAAAAGAGCATGCATTTAACAAAAAGAAAGCAGATATTAAACTCAGATGTAGTGGCTAGGCATGGCATCTATCTACTTCATTATCAGTCATGTACTTTTCATTATGTTATGGTTACCTTCAAGTTTTGGCAAATGATACTTTATTTTTTTTCTCATTTATACTATAGCTGCATAAAATTTCTTTTAAAAAACGAAACAGTGAATCAACTTTGAGACTTTTAAACAAACAATATTATTGGTAACGTGCAGATTTTGCAAACATTGTGAATGAGGAATGTGAATGACTAATGTTTGGGAAATACTGCCATAGGAGAATACTGCCCTACTTAAGATTAGGGAAGGGTCATGTTATTTGGGGATGACTCTGTTCCCTCCCATAGCTCTGCATGAGGCCTCTCTTGAGGAATGTGACACTATTTTCTTTCTGCTTCTTTTGATAGTTAATTCTCTCCAGGGGTAGAGGGTGAGCCAGCAAGACAGGGAGAGGTACTATCCATTTTATTCATGAAGAATGAAAATTGACAATGGCAAATCTCTGGGACATTATGTATTGGTCATTGGCTATATGCAAATCTCCTTGCAAGGTTTGCTGAGAGGTAAAGGCAAGTCCCTGCATTACAGGTGTGAGCCCCTTTCTGGTAGAGGACTACAAGTCAGGGCAGTTAAAGGTAGAAAATGGATAGGTCCATAGGAAAAGGAACAATAAAGTGCTGTGGAGTTCAGACAGAGAGGCGATCCTTTTAGCTGGAAGCAGAGGATGGAAGAGTGAGAATAGGGAGGATCAGGAAACTTTTCATGGTGAAGACAGTTTTTCTTCAGAAACTTTGCCAACAATTTCCTCAAGAAGCATTTAGGGTGGGGGCCTCATCATCACCAATACTTCAGTTTTTTTTTCTTGATGATATTGTCAGTATTAGGAAGTTTTCCTGAGTACCAACTACTTGCCAGACACTATGCTTGGGACTCCATACATGCTACTATACTATTAATGCTAAAGCGATGAGGCTGGTTTTCTTATTTCCGTTTTTCAGAAGTGCAAACTGAGTCTCAGAGAGACTCAGTTAACTTGCCTGAGATCATATTGCCTGTAAGTAGCAGACATTTTCTTCAAGTGCTGTCTGGTTGCAACATTGATAAACTTCCCCTGCAGTAAGCTGATTTCAGCGGCTTTGGTCTAAAGTGCTTCTCCCAGTCTGGAACTCATTGAACTAATTGAGCTGTGTGTCCATGTGTCCTGCTTCAGCTAGAACTTATCCAGTCTCACTCAGCATCTTCTTCCCACGGTTTTATCCAGAGCTGTCCAACAGACAGCGCTGATGGAAATATTTCATATGTGTGCAGTAACCACTAGTTAAACGTGGTATCAAGCACATAAAATATGACTAAGACTGAGCGCTAAATTTATTTGATTTGATTTGAATTAATGAGAATTTAAATTAATATAGCCACATGTGGCTAGTGGCTACTGGACAGAGCAGTATATAACCAGACTCAATCATATTAAAGTTAAAATCATCCGGGCAGTAACAGTGATCTAGGAGGCAGAGTAGACATGGCTCAGGCTATCCTGAGTCACATTAACTTTACTCTGGAAGACAACTTTACAAGGAACTAAAAGGGACAGGATTAAAGATTACTAAACACTGGGCTCCAGAAATCTGTAACCATCAGCTTAGCAGATCATATATTCTTCAGTGGAGCTGAGAATTGAGAAGTCTGCTCTTCATAATGATTTGAAACTTTCTAGTCCCAGAGAAAAGTTGACCAAGGAACTGCCCAAGACTGAGTCCATATGGAAGAACTTCATCTCCTCTAGGAAGAAAGTGGGAAGGTTTCATAAAATAAATGAATGGATTCACAGGATCAGCAATAAAGTTACTTTATTACATACAAAATGTTACAATGGTAGGAAATCCCTGAAAGCCAATACAGGCCACTGTGTCATCTTTGAATAAGTTAGATGTGGGAAAGTGGCCAGTTTTCTTACCGTTTTTTTTTCTGAGGAAGAACTGCAGTTAATTCCTCAGGCTTGTGTCTTTGTCAGTGCTGGTCTTGAAGTTTTATATACAATAGTAATATCCTGGCACAAACTGCTGTGGCTGTTTGAGGTTAGGTAACATCCAGAGCACCATCAAACCTTGGAGACTGGATTCTTTAAGTGGCATAAAGATAGCCAGCCTCAGGTGTGGGAGTGGTATATACATTGTCCTTGCAACAAAATAAGTCTTTACTTGGGGACCATAATGTGTACAGTCAGCTGGGCTCTGGGACAACTAATCATGGTTTCTCTACTAATTTGTCAAACAAGTCATTGAGGTTGCTTATGGGTCTCACCATTCTTTGGTGCTAATATCTGATGGAGAGGTATTTGCCTGGGGTTATAATAACTCTAGACATATAAAATATGGATCGACAGTTAATCAGCCAATTGCTCAGAGAGTCACTGGCTGCTTACGGAATAAAGAGGCTGTGAACACAGCTTGTGGACAGGTGTGCTCCATGGTGGCGGTAGACACTGGGGAGGCTACCTGTGATTACAGACACACATTAATATTAACAGATGAAGGCCAAGCATATGCTTGGGGTGCCAATTATGGGCAGTTCGGCACTGGCAATAAAAGCCACCATTCCTATTTTACCTTTGTCCTTGTGGAAAAGGACAGAATTATAGAGATTGCAGTCTGTCACTCTTCCCACACATCTGCGGCCAAGACCCAGGGTGGGCATGTGTACATGTGGGGCCAGAGCCAGTTTGTGATCCTTCCTCACCTCACCCACCTCTGCACGTCTGCACTGATGACACATTTGCCTGCTTTGCTGCTCCTGCCATCACGTGGCGCCTCCTCTCTGTGGAACCTGATGACCACCCTCACAGTGGCTGAGTCACTGAAGAGGGAATTTGACAACCTGGACACTGCAGTCTTGAAATTTGTGGTCGATGGAAAGTACATTTATGCACATAAAGTTCTTCTCAAAATTTGATGTATGTGAGCATGTTCATTCATTTTTGGAAGGTGATGAGGATAATATTGTAGAAATGAGTGAATTTTCATACTCTGTTTACTGGGCCTTCCTGAAATTCGTGTACACAAACAGTACCAGTCTTTCTCCTGAGGAGGCAGTAGGATTGCTAGATTTGGTTGCATTTTATAAAGAAAATCATTTGAAGAAAGCTCTGCCAACAATCAAGGCATCTGCGAGGAGAGTGCAGTCACTCTGCTCTCAACTGCTGTGAAGTATGACGCCTGGGATTTGGAAGAATTCTGCTTCAGGTTTTGCATAAACCTTCTGACTATAGTAACAAATTTCAGGTTTTGCACAAATGGACCATGATCTCCTGGAGAACTTTTTCAGAAAAGAAAGCAGAGTTAAAGCCTTTAAAAATGGATCCCATCTTCAGAAAAGGAGTTTCTGAACCTTTCTGTTTCCCCTGCAAAAGTCAGAGGTAATCATGTCTCTTGAATTAATACTATGTTTGAAGAGTTACATTTGGCTGAGTACTTGCATCTGTCAAAAGAAGGATGATGGTGAGTAATTTTATCTGCCTACATCCAGAGTTTATGTAGAAAGCATTGAATACTCTGATCAGATGTGACTAAGGTCAAGGAAAAAAAAATGAAATATCTTATTTACCATTTCTGCTTTTGAGTCACTTAAGTTGGATACCTTTGTACTCTGGTCTCAGTATATGCTATTCTGGCCCAAGCATTCCATTATTCAGCTGGCTGATACCACATAGACAGCCTGATAAGGAGTGCTGTTCCTACCACATTGTCAGTACCCAGCATGGTGCCTTGCATATAGTAGGCACTCAATTTATTCTAAATCTTCAGTATGCCCAGATAATAACTTTAGTTGTGGAGTACTGGATGAAGTAATAACTTGCACAAAGTAAATCTAAAATACTCTAATTATTGAAGTTCTTATTCTTCTGGTACATGATTCTGAGAAATAGTGGCTAATTTAGAGCATTAATTACAATTCACCAAAATGCCTTGGCTATTAAATTACCCAAGATTCAAGTGCTAATTTTGATTTTCTGTTTACTCTGAGTCATTAAATTCTCACATGGGATTATTGAGTATGAAGTATTATTTTTGAATGAAATCCCTGGACTGATCTGCCTCACATCCTGACATAAGGTCTTTTACTTTTATCTATGTTGAGGGATTTGCCTCTGTAAGTGAAAATGACTATGTATTTTTCTTGCAGTTGACTTTCATGTCACTATAAAATAGGTCCTTTAATTTGGCACTAGTATAATTATAAAGTACTATCTGAAAAGGAACTAATACTTACATTTCATGGGCCGCATTAATAAGAATGAGATAAATTTATACTATTTATTTATTTAGAGAGAGTCTCGCTCTGTCACCCAGGCTGGAGTGCAGCAGTGTAATCTCGGCTCACTGCAACCTTTGCCTCCCAGGTGCAAGAAATTCTCCTGCTGTAGCCTCTTGAGTATCTGGGATTACAGGCATGCACCACCATGCCTGGCTAATTTTTTGTATTTTTAGTAGAGGCAGGGTTTCACCATGTTGGCCAGGCTGATCTTGAACTCCTGACCTCAAGTGATCCACCTGCCTTGGCCTCCCAAAGTGCTGGAATTACAGGCATGAGAATTTATACTTTTTAGATCAAAACAAGTCACTCAATTGCAAAAGAGAAACTGGAATGGAACATAGTGTCAGATTCTTCTAATATGTATCTCACAATATAATATTATGTAAATAAAACTTCTTTGGAATTAGGAATCTTGTTCTGATGCTGAACTATTTGATAATAAGGTGCTTATTTGCAGATAACAGGGAAAAAATCATCTAATCAAATTATTTTATCTTATGGTAGAAGACAATGAGGCCCAGAAAATGTGACTTGCTCAAGGTAAAACAAAATAATCCTCCAAAAATCAAATGAACTAAATAGATATAGATTCTTGGTTTTAGAAATTAAGATACCTGACTCCCATTCACAAGCTTTTCACATTCTGGAAAGGGAAGAAAACATGTGGAGTAAGCTGAGAAATATGGTTACCAGCCTATGGTGAGATAGATGGTGGATGATCTCCAAAGGTCACTCAGGAAGGACGTGGTTACCACTAAAACCTGGCCACATGTGAATCACAGCTGTTAAAAATATTGCATCTTCTTCGGGGAGTACTTTCATTTTTTAGAACAGCTAATGCTAAGATTTTTTTTTTAACTCAGAATAAAATATAAGAAACAAGAATATACTGAAATAAAAAATATTGTATGAAATAAAAAGGAAAAGTTAAAAAAGTGGCTTTCCTATGTAATATTTTACACACACAAACACATATATCCAGAAATACATACATAGATATGTATGATTTAATACATATTTAATATACATACATAGAAAGATACATAAATATAGATGAAACAAACAATATCCTGGAAAAAATATATCAAAATTGATGCAACGAGACAAACTTCATTTGTAATGTTTAATTTCCAAACCCTGGTAGTAAATATAGATGTTCAATGTAATGTATTCGATACAGTTTTGCAGGTCTGCAATTGTTAATAATAAAAATGCAATAGTTTGATGGCTAAAGAAAGATGGACAGGACAAAGAAAAACTGAAAGAAAACTAAAAATGGAAACACACTGGAAACTGTAAAGCACCGAATTCCATAGAAGTACGTTAGTAATCCTAAGAAAAACTTGATTATTAAGCCCACAGGTCAGAGAAAAAGAAATAAAAATAATCTTTGACAGAGAAGATGGTAGACATTGAAGAAACATATAGGTAACAGATTATTGACTAGATTAAAACAAAGGACTAAAAGGAATAGAGACATCAATATTCAAAGGCATGATAGAAGAAAACTTGGGTTAAAGAAACATGTAAGTGCAGATTGAAAGAGTTCACTGCAAAATTAAAGGGGACACTTTTGCAAAAATATGCTTGCTAAGTTCGTTTCATTACAGAGATGAAAATGAAACTACAATAATATAAAACAAGTATATAAGCAGAAATTTAATTATTTTCTTAAAAAACACAACAGGTTACCTACAAACAGATAAAAATGAAGGTGACTTTACACACTTCTGTTGTAATGCTAAACTCCAGAAGAAAATAGAAAAATGTCTAGAGAATCTTGTGGTGGAAAGATGTTTTAACCTCTTGTGTTAAGGCAACAAAAAACATTCTCAGACATTCAAGGGTGCAAACAATATTTAAAACATTTCTTCCTAAAAAAATTCCTTGAAACATATCAAATAGCTAACAGGTATATCAAAAAAGTGGAAAACAAAGTTAAAATTAGATAAATATAAATAACTATGGAAATATACATATGTATTATGCCAGTGCCAAAAAACACACTTGAAGCTACTGAATATCACACTATACTTATGATATGTGCATTTTATAATTATTAAAATACACATGTGTAACTTTGTGATATGAATACGTATTTCATTATAACATTAAACATTCTCTGGTTCCATGCATACCTGAGACAAGTCTTGTGGAGTAGGTGGTCAGTAATTTTCCCTTGGCTTCACCCCAATACTGATTTGTTTGCTTCTGTTTTGAATGTTCAGAATGCTTTGAACCACACACTGTTGATGTCATATTTTCATAGACTCTAGGACCAGATTTTCATTACCTAGAGTTTCCAGGGATCTTTTCTTTGAGGTAGGGGTAGAGTGGCAGAATGTAGAAGATATTTTTAAGTGCTTATTTTGTTTTTAATTTTTAATTTTTGTGGAGGCATATAGTGGTGGGTGTATAAATATTTATGGGATATATGAGATACTTTGATACAGTCATACAATATGTAATAATCACATCAGGGTAAATAGGGTACTCATCACCTCAAGCATTTCTCGTTTGTAACACAAAGGATACTATTTGTGTTATACTCTTAGTTATTTTTAAATGTACAATTAAACTATTGACTATAGTCATCCTGTTGTGCTATCAAAAACTATAAAAGTGCTTACTTTGATTAAATTTATTAAGACCACATCATATCCCAAATTAATAATCTTTCTTAGCTAAGTTGACTGCTTTGATAAGGAAAGAAATTCACACACAAACTAAAATGGCAAATATGCATAGAGGGTACAAAAAGAAGAAAGGTTTGACTCCAGAATTTCTCCATAAATGGAATTTATGGACAGTCTTATAGGAAGTAGAATGCAGGAGAATGATGAAATTTTCTTGAAGGTGCATTCCATAGAAAGCATACTGTTTTTATAGAATTTACCTTTTTATATCTATATACTAAAAATTGTTCGTGCTTTTATTTATATTAATACTTCATGTAGATTTTTAATGATGGTACACTACTGTTATGATTATGATTATTTTCATTTGGTTTGGTTGTGTGGGAGATACGATGATACCGAAGGCGGTTTGGACAGAGCTAAAGACATGTCACATCTTGACAATGGCTGGAGGAAGGCCTTCGTAGTCAGTCAAGGTATAAATACTAGCAATCTGTTTTCACCCGACTCCAAAGCACTTCTTAAATCACATTAGAACTCTAAAATGTAATGAGAACCGGGTCACTGTTTTGCGATCTCTAAATGTCAAATTAAAATATGAATCAGGGATTGTGTAGTCAAGTCAATGGGAACTCTGGCTTGAGTAACATATTTTCCCTTTGAGGCAGTGTACAGATTACAGAAGGTGTTAGCACAGAAAATTTAGCTTTGAGTGGGACATGCAATTAATTCAAATTAAAGAATCTGAACTGAGTGTTCTTTTTATTTTCAAGACATGTCACTAAGCAGTGAAAAGCCAAAAAGATGAAGCCAAAACTTGGAAATAACCCACATGTTTTTCAGTGAGTGAATGGTTAAACAAACTGTGGCATGCATACCGTGGAATGCTATTTAGCAATAAGGAGGAATAAACGATATAAGAAACAATTGGGATAGATCTCAAGGACATCATGCTAAGTGAAAAAAGCCAATATCAAGGACACATACTCCATGATTTTATTTATAAGACATTATAGCGATGGAGAACAGATAAGTTGTCAGGGATCAAGTTCAAGGAGAGCTGGTCATGGTAGTAGTGGTGGTTGACCAAAAAGGAATAGCAAGAGTGAATTTAGTGTGGTAATGGAGAGTTCTATGTCTTAATTGCTTCTGTTTTCAAGCTACTTAAAATGTATTAGGGCGGTAGACTTACATAAAACTCTCCAAAAAGGTAATTCGGAAGCATAATAAAAAGTGATTTAGGCTGGACGCGGTGGCTCATGCCTGTAATCCCAGCATATTGGGAGGCCGAGGCGAGGCGGATTGCCTGAAGTCAAGAGTTCAAGATCAGCCTGGCCAACGTAGTGAAACCCCATCTCTACTAAAAATGCAAAAAAGTAGCTGGCCGTAGTGATGGGCGCCTGTAATCCCAGCTATTCAGGAGGCTAAGGCAGGAGAATTGCTTTAACCTAGGAGGCGGAAGTTGCAGCCAGCTGAGATTGCACCATTGCACTCCAGCCTAGGCAACAAGAGTGAAACCCCGTCTCAAAAAACAAACAAACAAACAAACAAAAAACAAAAACAAAAAGTGATTTAGAAGAAGGAATGGTAATTCTAGGGCATATAGTTCACAGAAAACATTTCTGGTATTGTGGCCAGACCTTGGTAAATATGGGAAACCTTCCTATGAGAAGAGAATGCAGAGGTGATCAAAGTTGAACAAAGCCCTGATGGTGAAACAGGTCCCTTGTTCTTTGGTTAATGAGTCTCAGAAAGGCCGTCACTTGAGCAAGACTTTGCCTCTCTGAAACTGATTATACCGTTTGAAAGAAATTCACCGAAGTTCAGAGTCAGAATTTACATTTGACATAAATTTGTGTTGAATGACATTAATGTTATTGTTTACCTTGTTCTATTAAAAATAGCAATGGCAAATCAAAACCACAATGAGATACCATCTCACACCAGTTAGAATGGCGATCATTAAAAAATCAGGAAACAACAGGTGCTAGAGAGGATGTGGAGAAATAGGAACACTTTTACACTGTTGGTGGGACTGTAAACTAGTTCAACAATTATGGAAAACAGTATGGCGATTCCTCAAGGATCTAGAACTAGATGTACCATATGACCCAGCCATCTCATTACTGGATATATACCCAAAGGATTATAAATCATGCTGCTATAAAGACACATGCACATGTATGTTTATTGCGGCACTATTCACAATAGCAAAGACTTGGAATCAACCCAAATGTCCATCAGTGACAGACAGGATTAAGAAAATGTGGCACATATACACCATGGAATACTATGCAGCCATAAAAAAGGATGAGTTTGTGTCCTTTGTAGGGACATGGATGCAGCTGGAAACCATCATTCTTAGCAAACTATCACAAGAACAGAAAACCAAACACCGCATGTTCTCACTCATAGGTGGGAACTGAACAATGAGATCACTTGGACTCGGGAAGGGGAACATCACACACCGGGGCCTATCATGGGGAGGGGGGAGGGGGGAGGAATTGCATTGGGAGTTATACCTGATGTAAATGACGTGTTGATGGGTGCTGACGAGTTGATGGGTGCAGCACAGCTACATGGCACAAGTATACATATGTAACAAACCTGCACGTTATGCACATGTACCCTAGAACTTAAAGTATAATAATAATAATAAAAAAAAATAGCAATGGGATATTGAAGCTTGGGAAACTAGAGTAACCTGGTGAGTCTGTTTCAAGGTGGTGAGTCAAATTTCTTGGTTTGTATAAGTAAGAAAAATAAGGAGAAACATTGTCAACATATCTAAAAATTTGTATTACAAGTCTGTGGCCAAGTTCCCCAGCAGTAAAGCGTTGCTAGACTCCATTCCTGGTTGGAAGTTATCTTGGTATTCCAGACAAAATAATGAAATGTATTATAATTAATCTGACTGCACCTAGCTCTAGTATTAGGACAGTTTCTGGACCTTAGAGCCCTCCAAGGCATGATTCTCCTCCTGAAAGTAAGCTTTTTAAGGCTTCTAGAGTCATCAATTATTTAGCCTACATAAAAATGTATAATAAAATATGTATTCTTTTATGTTTATCTTCCTTTACTGAATGTTAAATTTGTGAGATTTAGACAAGTTGTAACATTATATCATTACTATATTAAAAATTTAAAAGTATAAATAAATCACTCATGTTACTACCCTGACACAACTAATTTTATTTTTTATATTGCTTCAGTTTTCATTGTATACAAATATTTTATAAAGTCATATAATTGTTTTAATATTTATATATATTTGCAATCACATAGTTCTACCAGTTTCATTTTCTTCTCTTCACACACAACATTATATCATGGGTATTTTTCCATATTATCACATGGTTTTCATAGTGACCATTATTCCCCATCAATACATACACATTAAATTGATGAATGCTAGTTTTGAGAGAAGAATGGCTCCAGGGGCCAGCAGCTTGTGGATTTGCCAGCAGAGCACGGCAGTATTATGGAGCTGGCTCTGAATTTTCCAAGGATCATCTCTGTTAGAGAGCACAGAGGAAGGATATCGGCTTGCATCAGAACACTTGATCAGATTTACAAACTTGCTCAGAATCTTTTGTTGGCATCTTCTAATCCATTTTCTATGCAGCAGCCAAAGTGATCATTACAAAAATATGGCGATCAGGTTTCTGTTAGGTGAAATATTTTGGTGGCTTCTCATTGCCTTTAAGATGGAGGAAGAAAATGCTTAATGTTTAGAGACTAACTAGCCTAGTAGTTTCTGCTTCTATCTTTAGCTTAATCTCCTATCTGTCAGTTTTTCATGGAATGTTCAAATCCCTCAAAGAACAAAAAGTCTGTAAAGGGGGCATTACATGCTAAACAAAGAAGCCTCCCTATGATTATAAAATGATATTGATGTTGCAGAATTTATTTCTGCTTAAATAAGAAAGATTTTATACATGTATCCTATTATGGGTTCAAGATTCCGTTTACCCAGATAGCCAGGGATAACATTATAAGAGGAGATGGCTTCTCTGGAAGAATCTTTGGGGACTTTTTTGAATTTCTCATGTTGAAAATACCTAAAAAATAAAAATGTCTAGTACATCTTCAGGATAGCTAAGAAACTTTTATAAAGAAGCTACAGGTCCTCCTCCTAATCCCACACTCTGTCCATTGCCGTAGCAACCCATATAAATAAAATGACAATAGAGGTTTCCATATAGGACCTTAAAGGAATTTCACTGTTCCTTTGAAGCTTTAGACATTTCTATACTTCATGGTACGCCCTAAAAATTACAATTTAATTAGACTTAAATATCAGAGTGGCAACTTATTTATTTTTTTGCCCAATCTACCTCATTGTTTATAAGGACCTGTAGATGGTCCCATGCAAAGATATCTCTAAACATAAATAACACTAACACAATTAACTTAGAAAACAGACTCCATTGTGCATCTCCCCCAGGGGGACAACATCATTGTTGGTTACTATTTTTTCTAAAGTCCCTTATGGGCTTGGAAGCAACTTGTAACTGAAAAGTAAATGCATTGCATTTTAGGAATATGCCTTCATTAAAGCTATGATTTCACTGTACATCCGTTGAGGGGCATCAAGGCCCCAGACAAAATCAAAGTGGTTCCAATCTGGCAATAGCTTAAAGTAATGAAGACTCTTGATTTGAGGGAGTATCCTGGCCACATCCTGGGGTGTTACAAGGACATCATGTCCACCAGCCCAAATAGCAGTAGGCACTTTCATGGCAGTCAGGTCATATATAGGCGGATGACTCTGTAGGAGAGAAAGCAAGGTCATACATGAGAGGAAGCTCCTCAAAGCAATAACTACAAAGACTGCTAAATGAATATGGACTATGGCCATAGTTGTGTTAGGCACCAGTGACATAGAAAGAAAACATACAATGGTCTCTACCTTTAAGAAATTTGCAAAAGAGGGAGAAAGGCAAGATAGCTAAGCAAATATTTGTATACAAAGTAAGGTATGTTAAATGCCATAAACACTCCCAAAATAAAATGGAAGTAGAGACAAAAAGCTATTTCCACCTGAGGGTTTCATAAAAAGAGGGGTCCTGTGAAATGACTCTTGAGGGAAGGTTGCATTTTGACAGCAGAGATGAGGGTGGGTGGGAGACAGGAAGAGTTTGTAGGCTATAATCAGGAATGGCAAGATTCCCAATATACCTGGAGAACAGAATATGTAAGGGGATGTGATAGGACATAAACTTGGAGGCAGATAGTCAAGGTCTGAATGTCAGGCTAGGAAATTTGGATATATTTCGGAAGTTTTGGAGACAAGGTAGGGTCATTTCTCAGAGGTCTGTCTTCAGACTACCGTATGGGCAACAGTTAATGGAATCACCTAAAGAAAGAACAGGTTGAAGGCAAGTCCTGAAAAAATCTAGATGAGTAGTAGAAATGTTCCAAATTAAAGCTATTGGGATGGCTGACTTCTCCAAGGAAGAAAGAGAGTTTTGAAGAATCCCTGGGGAATGCTAATCATTTCAGAGCGGTGAGAGGAGGAGTAGCCAGTGCTTGGGACAAAGGGAACAATCACAAACGGAAAGAAAAGTCAGACATCACTGTGGGAACAGAGATAATGCTGTGAACTTGAGGAGAGAGCAAACTGTTGAGACTAGTTTTTTGGAGGGAATGTAATAAAAATTGGCATCAACTAAGATTAACTCACAAAATAGGACTGGCTTGGAGCAGAGTAGGACCAGCTAACTGTGGATAAATTCTAAGGACATTAACACTCTCACATACTTTAGTACTTGACCATAATGATCTTGAATGTGTGTGTTTATTTTGTTTTAGTTTCTTGTAAATGTAAACAATTTATAAATATAACATGTTTATTAAAAATAATGGAAGAAAACAGACATATGTGAAGTCCAAAATGAGAGTCCCTTACTGTTTCATGTCCATCCACTTCTTTTCTTCTTTCTTCCTCTCTCTGAAGATAACCACTTTAACATTTCTTTTTTTTCTAGACCTTTTCTAAGCATTTGCAAATACATGCATTTGTGTCTAAAAATAGTGTCAGCAGCAGGGAAAAAACTTTTAGGGGTGATAGAAATGTCCTATATTTAGATTGTGGTGTGGTTACACAAATAGTTATATTTGTGAAAACTCATTTAATGGGACACATAAAATTGGTAATGTTATTATATGTAAATCATGTCTTCAACTGATTTTTAAAAATAAAACATACATGGTCTATCTCTTGTAGTGGTTTTAAGGATTAATAGAACTATTCCTCTAACAGGCCAATTCATTACTGAGAAATTGATTAGTCTGATTGTTTTGATCCTCAGAAACAACTTATTAATAATTGATGTATAGTTGCACTAGTAAATAGCTTAAAATATGATAGCCTGGGAAAATACTTAAAACAATTTAATTTGTTTAGTTCATACATACAAGCCAAGCCCCTAGTTATGAGAACAGAAAAGTGGTGACAGGATTAATTAAAAGTACAGTGCTAAATGAGTCTACAGATTTTTATGTCTTAAAGCTATATGGAAAAAGATGCCTTATGACCCAAGTCTTCAATGTTGGGTAATACTTATTCAACTTTCATGTGGAATTCTAATTTTTCTGTTGGCATTAAAAAGTGTATATTCATTTATGCTGTAAAGATTTTTATGAAACAATTTATATTATTATGTAGCCATTAAAAATATATTTTAAAAACCCTCAGTAATGTTAGTCATCTCTGACTATAGCTTAAGTAAAATAGAAGGATTAAAAGTTGTATAAAAGCGATATAATACTGAGAAAATTGGAATAAATACACCAAAATGTTAGTACATCTAGTTATCTCTGGATGGAAAGATTACACATGATCTAATTTCCTTTGTATATGCTTCTTTAATTTATAAATTTTCTGAAATAAATTTAAATTAAAATTAAACTTTTTTTAAAAAAAAAGTTCTATCAGTATAAATGCCACCAAATGACAGGTAGGAGTCTTTCCACCTTCATATAATTTTTTAGTATAATTTATCAAAATCAGCATTCTGGGGTTACTGTAAGTAGCTCACCTGATTGTAATGTTTCATATTATCGGCTTCATTTCCCCAGTCATAAGCTCTGAATTCGTCAGATTGGTAAAGCTGAAACAAATGTTTTTTAGAAAAAGAATAGTGAGGGTAAGAATCATGAGAGCTAACAGCAAATTTTAGAAAAATACTGTATGCTAGGAAGAAAATAGGGCTCCTAGATCACCAGAAGGATGTAAATACCCATTTTACAATTATGACAAGTGGAGCTCAACAGAAAAACAAGCAATAACCCCCCTTTGGTTTAAAGGAAAAGTTCATGGAAAACCAAGCCTCATTAGAAAGAAGTTAAATCCCAGATACTTCTCTCTGAAGAAGTCTCAGTTCTCCTGAGGCTTCCCTAGTTTACCTCTTGCTTCAGTTCAGGGCCTATTTTAAAAACTCTGATTTAAGATGGTGTTCATTTATGTCATCTACTTGGTCTGTACCATAAAATCCTTTCTCTTAAATTCCAGGGAAATCAAGGCATACAGAAGGCAGCAAGGACAAACTGGAAACAAGCTTTTAAGATTCTTAGGGTAGGCCTGTTAACAGGATCAATTCTGTCTTTTTAAATATTTTGAAAATAAGGATTGGAATGGTTTTCCATGACTAAGACTCTACCTGTTTTATATGCAGAATGTTCTGTATTGATGAACCAGTAGGAGCATGTGACATATACACATCCATTCGACTCTAAAGGAGATAAAACTCATATTACAGCAATTGCCCAACAAAATTTTGCCTTTCAGAATCAGAAAAATGATGCACAGAAGAAGCAAACAAGAATGGGGCTTCGAAAATAACGAGGTAGAATTATCTAGATAAATTACCATTTATGTCAATACTTGAATGTGAACGAACCACAGGCTGACTAATGGAATGGACTGCTTGACAGCAAACCTGTACCAGCTCTGAATCTGTAGGATAATTTTGCTTATTTTCAAGTAGAAGGAACAGTAGTGGTCATCATGGAGCAAAGCCAATTAGGAAAGGTTCTATGCGCAAGTGTGGGGGTGATGCGTGCATGCGCACCCAGGTGCACTGTCACAGATTAGATCAGAAAACCAGGAGTTCAGGCCCTGTTGTTGTTAATGATCAGCTTCGTGAACTTGGCCACCATATTTAACATCTTTGAGTCTCTGTTTTTTCATCTATTAAATGAACATACTAAAAGTCATACTACCAATTTACTAGGCTTTTATGGGGATAAAATAAAATATTGCAAAAGTAAAGCTAAAAGCCATTTTTTTCCAAAGGTTATTTCAATATTTGTAAACATTATAGAGATGAAAATTATAGAGATAAAATAGTAATCGTAATTCTATGTCTTAGAAAATAATGAATCTAAGAGAAACTATTAAAAATCTTTACTTTTGAACAAGCCAACTTTGAACAATGGTTCCTTATGGGTTTCAGTCTAACACAATTTAGCTTCTTAGAGAATAGGGGTACAGAACAATTATCTTGTGACTGACTTCACTGTAACAGCCTCATTGGCTGCTATTTGGAATACTAGAGACAACTATTCAACCACACCAGTCTGCGGATGTGAACTCTTCCTCCTCCTTCTTCTTGAATTCTCAATAACAGAAAATGAAGAGGTGATAAAACAGCACTGCTGCTGCTTCATAAAGAGGGGATCCCATCTCCCTTCCACCCTGTCCTGTTATTTTGTAGGTTAAGTGGTGAGTTTCATTTCAAAACAAAAGTCACCCGCAAAGGAAGGAACATGTGAAATAAGATCAAGGTTTATCTGTGCTGCTCTCCTTTTTTAGGATTTTATTTTTAATGCAATATATTCAAATGCAATAAATTCAAATTGACTGTAGTAAGTTGTGGCTGACTGAGAACATGTAAGAAGCTACTACCCATTATAAAACATTCATTTTCCTAACTTTTGCCAGGGAATAGAAGAATGAAGCTGCCTATTCACTTCCCCAGTCTTCATATTCAAGGTTTGTTGAGTACCTGATCTTCTATGTATAGCAGATATCTACCTTCATGGTTCCATATAAATTTTAGGCTTTTTTTAAATTTCAATGAAGAATGTCATAGGTATTTTGATAGGGAGTGCATTGAATCTATAGATTGTTTTGGATAGTATGGACATTTTAACAATATTGATTCTTGCAATCCATAAACATGGAATACCTTTCCATTTTTTAATGTCATTTTCAATTTCTTTCATCAGTGTTTTATAGTTTTCATTGTAGAAATCTTTCACTTCTTTGGTATGGTTTATTCCTAGGTGTTTTATTTTATTTGTAGCTGTTATAAATGGATTACTTTCTTGATTTTTTCTTTCTTTTTTTTAAAAGATTATTTGCTGTTGGCATATTGAAATGCTGCTGAATTTTGTATGTTGGTTTTGTATCCTGCAAATTTAATGAATTAGTTCATCAGTTCTAGCAGGTTTTTTGTTGGAGTCTTTAGGTTTTTCTAAATATAAGATTCTGAGCAAAAAGCACAAAGCTGGAGGCATCACATGACCTGGCTTCAAATTATATTACAAAGCTATAATAACCAAAACAGTATGATACTGGCATAAAAACAGACACATAGACGGATAGAACGGAATAAAGAACCTAGAAATAAATCCATACATTCATAGTCAACTAATTTTCCACAAAGGCATCAAGAACATATATTGGGGAAAGGACAATTTCTGCAAGAAATGATGCTGGGAAAACTAGATGTCCATATGCAGAAGAATGAAATTAGATCTCTATCTCTTGCTATATACAAAAACAAAATAAAAATGGATTAAAGACAAATTTAAGACCTGAAACTATGAAACTACTAACAAACAAAAATTGCAGAAACACTCCAGGACATTGGTCTGGACCAATTTGAGGTAAGCCCTCAAATGCACAGGCAACCAAAGCAAAGATTAACAAATTAGATTACATCAAGCTAAAAAGCTTCTGCAAAGCAAAGGAAACCGTCAACAAAGTGAAGTAACAACGTGTTGAATGAGGGAAAATATCTGTAAACTACCTATCTGACAAGGGATTAGTAACCAGAATATATAGAGGTCATATAACTCAATTGCAAAACAACGACAACAACAACAACAACAAATCTGATTAAACATGGGCAAAAGATCTGAATAGACATTTCTCAAAAAAAGAAATACAAACTGCCAAGAGGTACATTAAAAACAATGTTCAACATTACTAATCATTAGAAAAATGCAAACCAAAACTACAATGAAATACTATCTTATTCCAGTTAAAACAGCTTTTATCAAAAAGATAGGGAATAATGGATGCTGGCAAGAATGTGGAGAAAAGAAAACCCTTTCACAGACTTGATAGGAATGCAAATTAGTACAGGCACTATGGGGAAGAGTAGGAAGGATCCTCAAAAAATAAAAGTAGAACTACCATATGATCCAGCAATTCCAGTGCTAGTTCTATATTAAAAAAAAAAAAAATCAATCCATGGAAGAGACATTTGCACCCCCATGTTTACTACAGCACTATTCACAATAACCAAGATATGAAATCACCCTAAGTGTCCATCAACAGATGAGTGGATAAATAAAATGTGGTACATTTTGACAGTGGAATACTATTCAGCCACAAAAATAATGAAATCATGTCATTTGCAATAATGTGGATGAAACTGGAGGACATTACATTAAGTGAAATAAGTCAGGTATAAAAAGACAAATACTGCATGTTCTCACTCACATAGGGGAGTTTAAAAAAAACTGACCTTATAGAGATAGTGAGTAGAATGATGGTTACCAGAGACTGGAAAGGGTAGTAGGGATGGGGGAAGGACAAAGAGGCATTAGTTAATGGGTACAAAAATACCATTAGAAGGAATAAATTCCACCATGCACAATAGGATGACTATAGTTAACAATAATTCATTATATATTTTAAAACAACTAGAAGAGTCAAATTAGAATGTCTCTAACAAAAAGAAATGATAGATGCTTGAGGTGATGGATATCTTAATTACCCCGACTTGTTCATTACACATTGTGTGTTTATATCAAAATATCACATGTACCTCATAAATATGTACAACTATTATATACCCATAAACATTTTTAAAAGCAAAAATAAAATCTGTCTTTAAGTGTTTGGAATACCATATGAATTTATACAGTAAATAGATACATCAAAATGAGTCAAAGGAAAGCTGGAATTTCTTAAGGTATCAAATGGCCCTATAATTATCACATATACCTGATTCATATTTTTCTTGTTGGATCCAGCCCATAAGGACATAAATTCACTGCATATCAACCAGAGTATCTTATTGTTGCAGATTTTGGTAGAAGGTATCTTCTTTTTCTTATCTTCTAAAAAGAACCCTTTGGTACCAAAAACAGCCTATGAAAGTAAATAATAATTACCTTTGAATGAGATAAAATATTTGCAAACTATGCATATTACAAGGGATTAGTAACCAGAATATTTAGGGAGCTCAACTCAATAGCAACAACAACAATGACAAGAAGCCCAAATAGCAAGAGCAAAAAACCAGAATTCAAGAATCATCTTCAGACTTCTTGACATTTCCTTCCTTCTAGGAAAGAGCCATGCTTGGGGATCTATTTGTACTACTGATTCAGTCAAGGAGACCAAATTATTCAGGAAAGGTGACTTAGGAATGTATCTCCAAATGAGGAAGATTATCAAACATTACTTACAAGGAGATTGCAATAAAGGCTGTCAATCCCAAATTCACTTCTCCATAGTGAAGCTTCCCTGTATGCTGCCCAGTCAGTGCTTGCCAATATTTTTTCTCATTAATTGGTACAAAATGTAAAACAGTTTTTCTTAAGGTCAAATAATACCTTGAATATGAGGGAAAATCGGGGTTTTCCATGTTACCCATGTGCACATTGCATTCGAGTACTGTCCCAGATTAGCCAGCTCTCAGGCTGAAAAGTAGAGAATGGCGAACCAAAGAGAAGGAACCATTGAACAGAAAAGATATGATAATGTTGCAAAGGCAGCACAATTGAAACTTCCGGGACTTGGGAAAGTAAACTTGGATGGGGATTCCTGGTGGAGTCTTAGAGCTTCTGGGGGAAACTGATGGAAGAAAAGAGCAGGAAATGGGACTTGAAAGTAGCAGGAATATTGACAGTGGGAAATGTGAAACTGAGATAACCCAGGAACATTATTTGCCTTATGGCTGACCTATGTAGGAAGAGCAACACATACAACACATATATGTATTTACAGATAGATGTGTCTCTCTCTGAATTTAATTTAATAAATTAGTTTGCTCATGCTGCCCAAATACAGAAAACATTAAAAACTAACTGATGTCAACACATTTTGAAATAAACTAGAAAAGCTCTTGAATAAGGAAGTTACATCACTTGTGCTCTCAGTAAACAGTACAATGAAACTATTATCAGACCAATCATTAGGCCCTATGGAAATTCTTCCTTGTGTTAGCTCACAAATAATTTTTTTTCCATTCCTACCACTCCACCCCAAACCAAGATCTCATTTTCTTATATATGAATTATTTTGATATTATAACTGGTCTCCTTGACTTCAGATTTGGCCCAAATCCATTTTATCCATCATCCCAAATTCAAAGGCCAATTTTGAATTTGATTAAATGCTATGTTCATTGTGGCAATGACCTTTGTAAAGAAACAAAAGCAAAGAGAAAAAAAAAAAAAAAACTCTTTAATAGATAAAATTCCAAATCCACAATTGGCAACCAAATGATTTTTTCAACTCTTGAAAAATAACCAATAAATATTTGACTTAATACTTGAGTTGTAATACATTTAGGCTTTGGAATCTTAGCTTTAGTAAATTAGGGCAAGTTTCCATATTGGAAGCAATATATTAATTAGGTTTTTTTAATGTCAAAATTGGACACATCAGTGATTATGGGTAACTTGAAGTGTCTTTCATTTGGGCAATGTGAATTCATTGACCTACCTGACTAAATGGAACAAAAAAACACCTTGGGAAAACAAGAAAAATCTTTGTTGTCATACAGCACTCAGCTCAGCTAGAGATTCTGACAGATACTCAGCTCTGCTAATGACCTTGTAGAGTAAATTGTATTATAGAACTTACAGATACTATGACACAGATATACGCACACATGGAGACACACATACACAAGCACATGCCCACAGAGTCTAAGTTCTATAGATTTTATCTAAATTTCCTACCTTTACTTTACAGTAGATTTGGAAATAATAAGGATTTCTGATCCAAAATGAGATCCTCAGGTACATTTTGGTGAAAGGAGCCTACCTTGATTATGGAATTTGGAAGTAGAAAAAAACTGGTAAAAATGCCCGTGGGATATTTGAATGAGATCACAGGACCCAAGGCAAAATTCATTTTGATTCTTTGTGCCAGTTCAGGCATGGTGGAAAAGGCTACAAACCCTGAGAGAATAGGAGACAAGACAATCTTGTAAAAATAAGTACTTATGCAAAGTTTCTAACAAAAATGGGGCTCTGTTTAGTCATTTTTCCTTCTATCGCGATCATATTGGGGATGAATTGGAAGTCTTCTGAGTTATTCTATAAAGATAATCTGCCTTCAGTCTTCTCTGCTCTCAAGTCTCCAATTTTATTTTATTCTGCTTATGGACAATTTGACTTGGCTAGGGGAAATGGAGTAGCTGGCAGGAGAAAGGTGATGGTTAAGCTGTCGGAGTAGCTACTACTGTGTGAACTGAAGGTGACCTCACTTCCCAAGCATGGGGTAAATGCTGGCAACATTCTCATTTCATCCCTGACTCTGAGATGCCAGAACGAATCACAGAGCTTCCGGAAGCAAATAACCAGTCACAGGAGGTGAACTGATTTCTTTCTACAGCATCACCCAGTTATTCCAACAGGTTTTCTTTCTCACTGTGGAATGAAATTTCACTGCTCCCAGTGGCTTTCTGGGTGTTTATCAACCCTCTAGACTCTTCCCTGTTTCCAGAAAGAAAGGGGTTTCCCTAGTGTCCATGATGGCCCAGTAAGGACCAGGCGTCTCCATTTGCTTTGCTCTTTCAGCAGTAGCATTGCACCCCTTTGTATCTCTGTGAGGATGGAGATCAGCACGACACCGGGTAGGCTAGGAGGAATATCCATATAATCTGGTTTCCAGAGGTCCCTTCCTGGGCCTCCACTGGTGCGTGTGTGTGTGTGTGTGTGTGTGTGTGTGTACTGAAACACTTGTTGAAACATTGAAACTGTCTTGGCCAGATAAAGAAGAACTGAAATAATTGACTGAACAATTGATAAAAAGACTCTGAATCAGGAATAGTACTTCCCCAGGGGGTGTTTGGAAATGTGCAGAGGTGAGATTTTTGGGGGTCACCCTGACTGCAGAGCCCTGTTTAATGGGCTGGGACCTAAATGTCCTACAAAGAGTGGGTGCTCCTTACATAATGGAAATTGCTCTGTCCAAAACGCAAACAACATTCACTAAAAAATTTTATGCCCTAAATGTAACACAGAGCACAAATAATCAAATTCTCCATGTTTTTTTTTTCTTTTTTTTCAGATCAAGTATAAGACCAGATCTAAGTCCTACCCACTTTCCAAAACCAACTAAAGTCATTCCTTCTCTACACCATTTCTCCAGAATCCTTACACACCCCATTGGTGAAATCAGATACACCTGGTTTGAATCTGTGTTCTGAACTTGTGTTTCTTCTTCTATGAGATGGAGATAATAACAGTCGGGTTGTTTTGAAGATCAGAGGGAGATACTGTGGGAAAGGTCCTGAACGCAAGACCGTACACATCACGAATGCTCAATACGTGTTAGATACTATAATTATTTGCCTATTAGTGGCATTTTTGATCTCCTATGAGTTCTTTGACACTTTTTTAGTATATGCTCTCTGATGCTAGCTAACTGCTTGTTCTGAGCTTGGAAAGTGCCTATCAATCTAAAGTACTAATTAATATATGTTACTGATGATCGTGGTGATAATGAAGATATTTCCCTAAACTAAAATATTGCATTTTCACATGATTTATTCTCTTAAATTTGGAAACTTTAGTGGAAATGACAAATTCAAAGCTTTTATTAGTATGAGTTCCTTTCAACTTTTACTTGGAACTAGATTATTGATTTCTTTCCAAACTATCTGGGAAGTAAATTGTAAAGTAAATTAAGTAAAGTAAGTAAATTAAGAAGTAAATTGTCAACTTAAAAAACTTTAAAAATTTCTACATACTGCTTAACGTTTACTTGTTATTTCATAAATACTAAATCACACACTAAATAGATCAACTCAACTGATTTATTATAGTAAACTTTTGTGTTCCAACAAACAAATATAACCATGTCTTTTCAATTTGTTTAAATATAAGTATAGGCCCTTCCCTTTTATTTTTTAAAAATCCCATTTGGGTTGTGAGAAAGAGATGATTGATGCACATTCATTATGTTTCAGCCATAATACATGGCATTAAATTTTACTTTTTCAGCTCAGAGAGAATCTAGAAACTTACTCTGCAGAATCATTTCTTTGAATTTGGAACACACGTTATTCCTGGGAAATTGCATCACCATAGTCAATATGCTGCTGTGACCAGAGACCCAGGAAAGGTTTGCCTTACATATAGTCTGTGCACTGCAGACTCATAGCTACTCAGAGTACTAGGGTTATTCCCAGCAGAGGACAGAGAATTGAAGGCACTATAAATAGCAGTTATTTTATTCCAACATAAAGGTGAACTCCTGTAAGACTCTGAGAACACTGACCCTCAAAAACATACCTATTGTAGTGCCAAGTGAATGTCCAATGAAATACAATTTCTCCTGACCAGTTTTATTTATAATGAAGTCTATGACTCCTGGGAGATCATATTTGGCCATTTCATCAAAACTGCAAAATAAAAAAGGGGCTTTTATAAATACTTGCAAGTTTAAGTTTAAAACTCACAGCACTTGCTCACTTCTTTTTTACACACAGATTCTATGCTGTTTACTTAGACTCAGTGTGTATTTCATTATTTATCCAATTATATGTAGGCTATTGTAGCTTTTTGTTTTTCTGCATATATACATTTTACTTCCTCATAAGAGGAACACTTTCAAGACTTGTGTATGATGTTTGAAGTTCAACCTTATGATTCCTCCTCTTCCTTCCCTTCTCTTGCTTTTTTTTGCCCTTCCTTTCCCCATCTGGCTTGCGTGCTTCTACTTCTGAGTCCACCACGAGGCTTCACAATTTCCTAGGGCCATTTAATACCCATCTTTGGAAACAGGGCTTTTGTAAATCATGATTCTACCATTTATGAGCTTTGCAGCTCTTGAGAAGTTACTGAAATGCTCTGAGCCTGTGTTTTCTCATTTGAGAAATAAACAGGGTAGTGCCTGGTTTACAGGGCTGCTAAAGGGGTTTAATGGTATGAAAGAAATGACTCTGGCTGCTAGTAGGCATTCATTAAGATGTTGTTAGTAGTATTCCTGCCCACAAAGATACATATATATATGTGTGTGTATATATATTTAATATATACCATATATTCCAATATTCCATAGTACCAGTATTTTGTTCTTCAGACAGGAGGAGCAAAAGGGCCTATATAACATTTAGTCAAATCAGGTATTCCATAAGCCAGAAGCCTGTTTATTGAAAGGACATGTGAGGAAATCTATGGATTGGGACTTCCAAGAATAGGAGAATTGTTGTGACACCTCCTAAAGACTAGTGATACAATACTTCCTGATGCTTGCCCCTGCCCAAGAACTCTGACCATAACATTGTATTCTATTCCTCCACTCTTCTCAAACTTTCAGTGGGTACTGAATGTTCTATTAATGTAATAGGAATACATACTCTGTTCTAACAGCCAGTTTACAAACCAACAGGGAGCTTAGGCCTGAAGAAAGAAAGTCTATTGCAGGCATCAGCCTGTCCTCCAGTGACAGTGGAAAACTCTTCCATTAAAAGAAACAATTAAGATATCAAAAAGATTCTTCTTCATTGCCCATTAACAAGGTTTTAAAAACTTAATATTGGAGTTTTCGTGAAAATGGTACCATGTGTGATCTCAATCACAGTTTCTCTAAATCAGTACAGTCCTGGTCAAAATCATCTTTACACAGTTGATTGGTCATCCAGAAGAAATGACTTGTAAAATTATCACTAAAATGAACATAAGCTTTGTGAGGTCCGAGAGTTGGTCTGTTCCCTGTTTGAGTGTTCCGGGCCTAGAACAGCGCATACAGTAGCCACTCAGTAAACATTGGCTGAATGAATGTGCACACTAGTCATGATAATTTCCTCAGCTGTCTCTTTGGACATACTTTTAATGCATAAAATTGATGTAAAAATTGGATGTAAAAGTGATCTTGTTGAAATGCCATACTTTGCCTGTGGGAGAATCAGTGAAAAATCAAAGCTTCTTGCTGTTTCCCTCCTTTGAGATGTTAACAGAAACTACAAGAAGCTATATGACTTCAAGCGTCAAAGATTATCATTAATAGCACCCACGTTATTTTAAAAAAATTGCCTCCAATTTCCCTGTTGAGTTTTCTTAGCTAATATTTACCTAAAGGCCCAGAATTTCTCATCTGTCTCTGAGAGTGTTTTGTGTCTTCTTGACCAAGTGTTTCCCCGACTGTTTCCCATCCATACATCATAACCTGCATCTGCTAGAAGGAATCCAAGGCTTCCATTGGCATAATTCTCAAGCCAGTAGGCATTGTCTGCAAACAGGGCATGCTGCATATACACAACTGGCCGGGGACCTGGGGGGAGAAAGGGTAAGATGAGAGAGGGAAGAAGAGAGATAGAGAGAGAGAGAGAGAGAGAGAGAGAGAGAGAGAGAGTTATGGTAAATAGAGCATGTCAGAAACATTACAGAAATACACACACTTGCACACATGGTAAAACAAAAACTGTTTTCACGTTTCCCTTGTCAATAGTATAGAGCACTGTAATCAGGTAACTTCAGTTTCTTGAGCACATATTGTGTACCTGGTGCTATGTTGACCTATTTATATGTATTAGCTTACTAAATTCTTACAACAACTCTATAAACTAGCTGCTATTTTGAGAACCCTCATTTTGTAGATGTGGAAACCAAACTTTATGTAGTTAAGTAACTTTCCCAGAGGGCCACCCAGATAAGAAGGCCAGAGCAGGGACACAAACCCAGTTCTTTTTATGTCAAAGCCTGTACTGGTAACTACTCTGCTCTATGTATTCGTATATACAAGTTTCCTGGGTGTGAAATTTATCATGCTTACTCAAGTCCTATGGCTATTCCAGAGAGGAGGAAGAGGTGAGTGTAAGTGGACACTGATTAGTTCCTCACCAAATTTCTATTCAAATCCCCATCCTCTGCCCAGTGGACAGCATTTAAAAACTACAATAATATACTCAGCTCAATGTCCCTCTGCCAACTTCCAGATTCCTGAGGGAGAGAGAGCATTCAGGGAGATGCAAAGAACCAGGGTGGAAGGTCAAGTAAGGCACTATAATTTCATGACTAAGAGCACAGGCTCTGGAGCCAGGATGCCTGGGCTTAAATTCTGGTCTGTCAGCTTGCTATTTGTGTGACTTTAGACTTCTTAACATAACCGGTTGTGCCTTAATTTCATCATTTGTGAAATGGTGACTATTAGTGTTACCCATCTCATATTGTTGACGAGAGGTTTAATTGATTTAAATTATTTAGAACATTACATCTAATGAATGACCTTTAATTCTAAATCTTTCCAAAATTATCTCTACTTAAGCAAAACCTTTCCCATAAAAGTTTTCTCCTTTTATATTTCACAACTCCTTCACATCTGTACCTGGGATTGCCAGATTTAGTAAAAAATAAAAACAAAAGTAAGCAAAAAGATCCAGGATGCTCTACGAAATTTTTATAAATAGTGATAATAGTGAATAATGAATAAAGAGTGTATCTTAAAATGAGACTTATAAAAAATTATTTGTTGTTTATCTGATCTTCAAATTTAACTGGGTGTTTCATATTTTAACTAGTAAAACTACTCATATCTCACTCTCATTTTTCATTCTGAAACTGGAGATATAAGAGGGAGAGAATGTCAAACATGACCTCAACTGGTACTTAATATGTGTGGTGGGAGAAAAGATGCAAAATGAACATGGTAAGCAGCTGCCAATAAATTATTTGCTTTTGAACCATTGCATATATTTTGCTTATTCTTATTTCTTCTTCAGAGGCTTTGCAGTTAAATTTTCCCTTTAAAGGAGTATCATTCCCCTGCTGTGGCATGGCTGGGCCCTCATTCTAGAATTCAAACCTTATTGACACTATACTCTTTCACTCCATGAACCATCTATCTCTTAGATCAAATGTATGTGGATGTTAATGTTTTCAGTCCTGGAAAACTTTTCAGAAATGCTGTTGTCATTTAACTAGATTGTTTTTTATCCTGCAGAGGGAGGCCCCTTGATTTTAGTGGGGGCAGGAGAGGCTCTTCTTGGGTGCCCCACAGTCAGTTTCACACAACCCAGCAAATCTCCTTCTGACAATGAGGAGATCCATTTTCCTGGGACAAAGCAATTTTTCACATGATAAATCAGTAATGAGGTGACAAAATGTAGGCTCCGCCTTCCTGTTTACACCCTAACAAGTACCTCTGGTTGCAGTTAGCAAGATCAGTCTTGCTGTCTATATTTTTAGGTTCTTGTCTGTCTTCAGATAATTATCAGGCAAAGAGTAAGCCTCCCTGTTAACTATTTAAAGTCTAATCCAATAATTCAAACCAATTTTGATAAACTCTGTTGATGCATATCTAGCACTAAATTCCTCCTGAGAAGGAGGATGTCAGTGCAGTCCCCTTTTCAGGAGAGACATATATTGTACCTGTGCTCCTAATGTGTCTTCGCCCATAGGGAATTCTGTTGACAAGGAGTATGTACCCATCTTCAGTGGTGACTTCATACTCTTCACTGGGATAGCCATTGTAGATGATGATTTCACTCTGCCCAGTAAAAATACAGTCATTAGTGGAACTTCTCCAAAGGATATAAAAAGGAATTAAAACAAACTCTCTATTGTGTGCTTATTAGGGTGAATTATCTGAAATTTATAACACCAGGTAACTGTAAAATTAATAAAGTCTTAATACAAAATAAGTAGAATGTTCAAAAATATCTACCTTTGGCAAATATTTTGGAGTGTAGGGGAAAATTTAGCATTGACCCATTCTTTCTGACAAAGCTGTATTCTCAAGTCAATTTTCTTTTGAGGCCCCTCTTGGTTTAAAAGTAATAGAACTATAGATCAATAGAAGACAATCACGTATATCAGCAAATAGCTTGATATTCTTAAAACATAAATTCAAAAGAGGAGTTCTATCTATAGAGAGAGGGAGAGAGAGAGATAGATAGATAAATAGATAGATAGATAGATAGATAGATAGATAGATAAATAGATAGCACAATAGCACAATTTTGGTTTCCATTACTGGACAGTATTCGTTTTTCAGCCAAAGATCTAACTAACTTGACTCTTGCAGAGGTCAAAAACCATCTATATTATATCTGTTTTATCAGAGATTTTATGTTATAACAGAACCTTTTGTAACCTCATAATCCATTAGTCCTGCTTTATTTGATGTTCTTCACAGTTTTCCATGACTTACAGTATTCATCCACACCTCAGGATTCACTTCATTTTCCAAATCAAGGAATCCACCAACATTTAAAGTTCCACAGATCAAACAAGTTGTTGTTAAAAGCAGCCACATCATAGAAATGCCTGGCATAAAACATTTAATATTCACAGATTAATTATATCTATTAATGTTGATTAATGAAATAAAATGATTAATGAAATAATTAATAATTAATGAAAACTTGAATAGCACTGAAAGCGGATAATGTGTTAAAGGGAATAAATACAGTGAACTAACTTTGAGCACTATTAATCTATTTTTTCATATAGAAGTTGTATTTATTATAATCCAGTTCCTAAAATGAAATAAATTTAATCAAGTATGGAGGCATTTTTGGTCTGTAATCAAGACTGAATTGCTTTAAGTCTTTGTTTGCCTACAATTTGCCAAAATATCTAAAGATTCAGAGGACAGGTTTTCATACCATGGCCAAGTGAAAAGTGGAGTTATCCCCTAGCTAAGCCCCGTATCCCACAAAGTAAACAAGAAAAATGGATAAATAAAACTTTAACCAAACAAAAAAGCTTATGATTAGTTTCTAGTGATGTGACTATTTCTCATGTGGCACCCAAAGGCAAATTTTGCATATTTCAATGTGCAGTCTCACTTCCTTGTCATGGTTTAAAAGTATGTCTGTTCAAAGATAGACTAACACTATAACACTAAACAGCATGCTCATCATATAAGTGCTGCAGTCAAATGGTCTAAATTTGAAGTCCAGCCTCACCACAAAAGAACACGTCTAACCTCAGGCAAGTGTTTTAGTAGCTTTGACTCTTGATATCCTTGTTAGTAAAATTGGGACAATAATGTAACCTATCTCATAGGGTTATAGTGAGGATTAAGTTATATAACAGTGCAGTAGAAGTTCTTAATAAATGCTTTCACTATTTTTCTTATAAAAGTGAGCGAGAGATAAATATTAGAGATAATTTACTATAACAAATTAAGATTTAACTTCTAGAAATGCAGAGTTTACTTCTGAAGCTAAATAGCTTTGCATACATTAGCTATGTGGTTGAAGATCATCTTATATCTGCAAATGTTTTGAAACTTTTCAAATTGTATGAAACTAATAATAACCAATAGCTACTGAGTGTCCTTATGGTAGGACTTGTTCTAAATAGTTCACATGTTATTTAAGCTCTCAAAATCTCCATAATTTTGGTACTATTATCCTCATTTTATCAATAAAAAAACAAAGGCTTAGAGAAATTTAAGACCTGCTCAAGGTCACAGAGCCAACAGGTGACAGATCTAGGATGGACACTCAGGCAGACTCACTGCAGAGCTCTTGCACCTGACTGTCGGTGCAACTGGCACCTTCCAACCTGCCTCCTGGTTGTGATAGATCTTCATCTTACCTAGTTAGATGAGCTTCACCTGCTCCCAAGGACTCCTTATTGATGAGGAACTTCTGAACTTTTGCTTTTGACATCAGGCTGAAGAGTAAGAGATGATTACAGTGACAGTTAGAAGCTAGAGAGATGAGAAACAGGAAGCTTGTGAAAAGGAGGAAGCTTTAGACTGAGACACACACCCAAGGCGTGTCCCTGACACATCAAATGCCGTGATGCACTTGTAGGTTGGGAAATAGTGGTCTACATGATGCCAAATAACCAGTTTGACAGAATCCTTCATGTTTCCACTGAGTGTCTGTCATTGTTGGGAGGACTTAGCAATATTTTCAAACCAGTGTGTCAAACAGGGAAGTAGAACATACTCAAGATCTTAATGGGCTATTATCAGAGATAATAGTATCTCCCTTCCCCACTTGATCCTTCATGAGGATCAAACGGAGTAACATGTATTAAGGAACTAGTGCCAACCATGCAGTGTGTAGGGATGTGTGTGACTGTAACTCGTTTGAGAAGATGAGGGAACCCTGACTACAGGATCCTGAAACCAGAAGGAATTTGGAACTAGCAGTATGGCAGAGGAAACTAATTCACATGCCAAAGGGATTTGGCTTGCTGCCAACTTTGGCACAGTAACCTTTGTTTACACCAGTGGTTAAAGGCAGAAATGGAGGCTGAATAATGACAATTTAGCTCTAAGCCCCACATGAGATACCAGATAATGGAGGTACATGTGCCTCAGTTTTCTACTTCACTTAGTATGCCTATGGAGCTTAAGCAGTAACTGAATCTCTTTCATCTCCCAGCATGAAGAAGGGTAAGGAAAACTAGGTTGCTACCCAGCATCACATAGGAGTTTCAGTTCTATTAGCTTGGATTTATCCTCAAATCCTTAAATCTTTTCAAAAAAATGATATTTTGTATTGTCCAAATTGTAATACCTGTTTTAGTGAAGTGGGAAATTTCATGCCAATTAAACAAATGTGGAGTAAAAGGAAGTGTTCAGCTGGTCGGAACAGGGAAAAGTTGTGTACCACTCACTCCTTAATCATTTAGTTTTGATGAAAGACTCAAGCATGTTTTGCCCTGATTGATAGTATGATGACATAGGTATGTGGATTTTCCTGGAATTTCTCATGGTTTTTAACTTCATAAACAATCCTTTCTAATAAAACTTTAATGAACTCTTTAGGAAGTTCTAGGAAGCACTATGTTATTATTATTAATATTGATTTGTTACCTTGACTTAATATGGAAGTAGCACAAATATAGTTCAATTTCACAGATCTTTACAGATTGTAGTCTAGCTCAAATCTTAAAAGAGTTTCTACATCATTGACTCATATTCCTTCCTCAACTTTGAGTTATTTGAATAATCAGGAAAATTCTTGTAATTCTTTTGTTTGTACAGAAACAAAGTAATGTCAAAGAAATAAAGCTGAACTTTCTCCCAATGCTCCATCATTCTTCCTATATAAGCTTGCTATTTTAATAAGTATTTATTACTGAATATTATATTTTTTCTATATTATATATTGTTCTACAATATGCAATAATATATTCTATATTACATATTTTCTATATGATAAAAGTATATAGAAAATATATAATGTTATAATATTTCTATTATATATTTCAATACTCATACTGAAATTAATTTAAATGAATAAATTAAAACTTGTTCCTTGGCCCTGTGGGATACAAAATGGTAGCCCCTACTCTGTAAAAGCTCAAATTTTTCCGTTTTTTTTTTTTTTTTTTTTAAATAAAATTAGATGATAGTGGAGCTAGAAAGGGGTAACCTCTCAGAAGGCATGTGGTATTTTTGAAATCTTGGTCCAAGTATCATATTATGGCCTAAGCTAACTACTTAATGATGACTGCTCATTCAATTATGAAGATGGTGGAACATACATGGTTGAACATAGATCCTTGACTTCGGAATCTATCTGTAAAAATGATTACTATTTTTCTTCCAATGTCCTATTCAAAACACATTTGCTATTACAGTGTGGTTATCTTTTTGCTTGTTGGATTGCTTCTTTCTCCTCAAAGGCTGCTTTTTCAAATTTTCTCTTGAAAATAACTCAAAGTTAAAAAGGTTAGGCCATAACCAGCAAAATAGAAACTAGTGAGAATTTGGAAAAAATAAATAATTTGAACCTCACACTTTTGAGACAAATTTCACCCTACAGTAAAAACTGTGCATGAACAAGAACCTGGATTTTGTCTCTTGCTCACTAGATAATTTGTCTAATTTATTTTGCATCCTAAAATTCAAACATTGCTCAATAGAACCATAAGTGTCCATAAGTATATATGTGTGTGTGTAAAATTATTAATTTGCACACTTTTGCTTAAGAGAAAATATGTTATATTTTAAAGTTTGATCTCTTTACTCATAAAGCAATGTTGGCAACGTTCATAATTTCCACAAGAAACTGTTGTTTTTGAGATTACGTGTTAGACTAGAACGTGCTTTCTTTTAGTGTCAGTGAAAATGAATCTCTGTTTCAGTGCCATCTATACTACATCCATCTTTAAAAACACTAATGGCTATGATAGAGAGAAGAGAGAAGTGACAAAAAGGCCTATCAATCATAGTTAACTAAAATATTAAAGGTTTTTGAAGAGGCCATGATAGTTGACTGAGCACACATCCATCCCAACTCAAAGTGTTCAAAGGAAAGATCACTTACATTTAAAGAGAAATTATTACCAAGAGTGCTGGCAGCTGTCCTTGATAACATCCATGTTCTGGAGTGGCAGGATCAGGACCATCCACATTTGTGACAAAGGTCAAATCTTTGTGAGAATGAAGAGGAAGGGCCATACCATTGAATATGAAGAAAATTATATCATTTTCCTGCCCCAGGCAGATTTACCATCCTTACTTCCTGCTTAATGTATAGCATGTATGTATGGTATTCTCTAGAGCTCATTTTGTATTTGAATTTCTGTAGGAGGTATATTCAAATGTAGATTCTTTAAAAAAAAAAAAAGACAGGACACTTAGCTAGACATTCAAGTTGGATCTAGTTTTAAGTTGTCTCATTCAACTTGCAAGAGTAAATAAATGGTGATTGGAATGTGCAAAGAGGCAACATTGTTGTTTTGATATATGCTCCTGTTTTCTTCCTGAGTTAATATTCTATTTTGAGTTACTATTAAATCACCTTCAAATCTCACCAACACCCCTGAAAATAGATAAATGGTTTTTAGGGTTAGAGTTTCTTGATTTCATTCCTCCTCTAATCACCATCACCATCAAAAATTTTTGCTAAGTGAGTAAATGAGTGATTGAATAGATGATTCTGGAAGTCCAGAGAATGCAGCTTAGTTACTGAGGAATACTAATAATGTTATTATAAATAATAATAGTGAATTATTTATTATTTATTAAGTACTTACTATGTATCAGGTATTTTGCTTTGATATGCTACCAACTTGGCTATAAATTCCACTGGCTTTCTTTGCTGTTACAAAGGAAATTTTTCTTAACATTACCTGCTAAATTTAATAGAAAACAGGAAATTCACAGGAAAAATTCAATCTTGTCCTGTTTTTTAACTAAATTGGAAGAGATACATTGCTATTTACAGATTGCAAAGCACACGAATACAATTTAAAAATTGCTACCTGATACCAGTTTTTCTCTTCTTCAGCCTCCAAATTATTCTTAAACCTAGTAACCACCATAGCACAATCTGATATCTTTTACACAGTCTGCATTCTTGCATTTTTCCATACATTAAAAAAAATCTTGTAAATGCAGAGTTATTGCATTTTCCTAGAAATAACCAGAATTTTTAGGGGATAGTTAACTTACTCTTTTCACTATCTTAGCATGGTCCAATAGAAATATAATGTGAATTAGGTATTTAATTTAAATTTCCTAATGCCCACATTTTTAAAAAGTATAAAAGGTGAAATAAAATTTAAAAATACATTTTATTTAAACCAATATGTTCAAAATATTATTTCCACATATAGTCAATATCATTATTAGTGAAATATTTTCTGATACGATTTGGCTGTGTCTCCACCCAAATCTCATCTCAAGGGAGAGACCTGGTATGAGGTTATTGGATCATGGGGGTGGTGTCCGTCATGCTGATCTCATGATATTGAGTGAGTTCTTATGAGATCTGATGGTTTCATAAGCGTCTGTCGTTTCCCCTGCTTGCACTTCTCTCTTGTCTGTCACCATGTAAGATGTGTTTGTTTCCCCTTCCACCATGAGTGTAAGTTTCTGTAGGCCTCCCCAGCCTTGCAGAACTGTGAGTCAACTAACACTTTTCCTTTATAAATTACCCAGTCTCAGGAAGTTCTTTTTTCTTCACATCATAGCTATTATCATCATTTAAAATCACATATGTGATCTTATCTTTTAAGTATTCTTGAGAATAAGACTTCAATGATTTTGTTTTCAAAATCCTGCGAGTGGCTAGGAGGGCCTAAAACCAGACTCTGCTTATCCCTGTGAGCTCATCTCACCCCATTCTCTCTTTGACTCCTTGGGCTTCTTTAATTTCTTAATTTAGCCTAGCTCCTCGCCACCTGAGGTGGTCCCCTACCTGTATTATCTGGCAGATGTCATGGATATCAGCCAAAATTTCATGTCTTCAGAGAAGACTTCTCTGTCCACCCTGGTGAGGTGTACTTTTTGATGGATTCATCACAATTATTAAATTAAAATTAAAGGTTTAAGTATGTAAATTAGTGTAGGTTGAACATTCCTAATCCAAAAATCCCAAATCTGAAATGCTCTAAAATCTAAAACTTTTTGAGCACTGAAATGCCACAAATGAAAATCTGACCTCATATGATAGGTAACACTCAAAACACAGTCAAAACTTCTGTTTCATGCACAAAATTATTTAAGATGCCATACAAACTTTCTTTCAGCCTATTTGTATAAAGTGTATATGCAACATAAATGAATTTTATGTTTAGACTTGGATTCCATCCCTAACATATCTTATTATGATATGCAAATACTCCAAAATCCAAAATATGTCTGGTCAAAAGCAAACTGGATATAGGATACTCAAACTATAGCTGTATAGTATCTGATATTTTTATTACTCTGAGCGCCACTTGGGCAGGAACAGAGTTTTCCTTATCATTCTTCTTGTTCTGAATGGCTAGTTTATAATCCATACTTATAACATTAAAGCATAAAGGTTAAGAGCTTGATTACCTAAAGTCAAGGTTTCAGAGTTCAGAGAACTAATATTTTAGAGCAAGTTGCCCAGTATCTCTAAACTTCAGTTTCCTAATCTGTACAGAAGAGATAAGAATGATACCAGGTTATAAGGCTATCATGAAGATTAAATGATACAATTCATGTAAAATGCTTACACTATTATTTCCTTATGGAAAAGGCTCAGCGAACTTGAATGATTGTGGAGGGGATGATGATTTTTGTCAAGCCATATACTTCTTTTTTTCCATGTACACCAAGCAACAGTTTCATACTAGAATTTCCCATGTGTTTTATTACAGGAAAACAAAACACTAGTCTGGCCAAATTACAGTTTTTGATAAAAATTATAAACATGTGTTTTGTTTTATGTTCTGCATCTCCTTGTACATTTCAGTTGCATGAATCAGCATGTGTAAGTGCAGTCATTTCTGGGGCAGTGACAAGATCAGTGTCAGGATATGCCAGTCTGATATGCCATAGTCACCAAAGAGGTGTCTCCCTGTGAAGCCTTTGGTGCCCTGCCAGCCAGCCTTCCCCTGCCAAGACTCCGATATCCTTTAGTACCCTCCCCATCATGTCTACAGCCCCCTTATTTATGCCAGGAAATTCTTCATAAATGAGTCTTAGCCAAGTTTATATTAATTACATGTTGTAAAATACCCCAATTTCTGCAGGGACCAATCAAGTGCTTCATAACACTTGACACTCCCAGTCACCAAACATATGTTCATTGATCATTGACTCTATGCCTGGGTGATTGTTTTCCAACCCTATATAAAGAAATAAAAACAAATTCAGCAATCAGCAATGCAAAATTCAATGTCTGGCATTCAATATAAAATTATTAAGCATGCAATAAGGCAGGACCCATAACCAGGAGAAAAATCAATCTATAGAACAAATTCTCCAATGACAGAGGTTACTGAATTAGCAGAAAATATGTGAAAATATTTTTTAAAATATATTTACTCAAGAATTTAGATCTATCAAACTTTTAACCAAAGAGACAGAATAATAATTACCATCTTATATTAATATTATATATAATTTTATTATAACAGTAACATATATGCAGTATATTACATATTTATTATACATTGTTATCTAATCTTTAATACATCATAATTATATTTTAATATATTATATATAATATAATTATAAATTATATATCATGTTATATGATTAATATAATCAAATACATAATTCATGTAATTGTTATACAATAATAAATAGTAGTAGTAGTTTACTATTGCTGATAACAAATTACCACAAACTTAGCAGTTTAAAACAATATACATTTATTATCTCACGTTTCTGTGGGTCAGTAGTCCAGACATGGTATAACTGGGTCCTCTGCTCAGGATCTCCCCAGGTTACCATCAAGGTGTTGACCAGGATGCTCGCGCAATGGAGGGTTACTAGGGAAGAATGGGCTTCCAAGTTTATTCAGGTTTGGGCAGAGTTCATTTTCTTGTGGTTATGTGACTGAAGGCCTTGGTATTTTGCTGTTTTATCAGCTGGAGGCCACCCTCAGGTTCTAAAAGCTATGCTCAGTTCCTTGTAAGGCAGTTTGCTCAACATATCTGTTTATTCCATCAAGCTAACAAGGAGAATAGTTTGCTCCAATCTGCTAAGATGACGTGCAGTGGCGTGATCTTTGCTCACTGCAACCTCTGCCTCCCGGGTTTAAGTGATTCCCCTGCCTCAGCCTTACAAGAAGCTGGGATTACAGGTGTGTGCCACCATATTCAGCTAATTTTTGTACTATTAGTAAAGACAGGGTTTCACCATGTTGGCCAGGCTGGCCTGGAACTCCTGACCTCAAGTGCTCCTCCAGCCTCAGCCTCCCAAAGTCCTGGGATTACAGGCATGAGCCACCAAGCCTGGCCGACTTCTTGTATAATATAATCAGGATTGACATCTTATCACCTTTGCCATATGACATAACCTAATCAAGGGTGTGACATCTTACACCTTTGCCAGTTCTGTTGACTTGAACAAAGTCTCATATCCCACCCACGTTGAAGAGGAGGAGATTATACAAAGGCATAGATACTAGAAGGTGGAAATCACTGGGGATCATTCTAGTGTCTGTTCATCTCATTATTGCTATGAAAATCCACTTGCTTAGAGAAAGGAAAGTACATTTAATTTTTTAAATATGCCTCCATCAATCTAATTAGGTCTTGATAAATTTCCTGAGGTGCATCCTCTCCAAGGTAAAAATCCACATGATTGTAGTGTGGAATCAGCTTGTAATAAATAAGGTTGGCAATTTGAGGAAGTAAATTTTTGACATCCTTGGGATCAGCCACAATGTCCTGTCCACCATTCCATATTGCCGTTGGAACTTCCATCTTAGTAATGTTGTATAAAGGAGGTGTAAGCTAAATGCAATAAAAGAGAGAGAAAAAAGTTTTTACAGAAAATTACATTATAGAAGTAACATTAACTATCAGCTGTTGAGCAAGTTCTTTAAATGCTACAAGTGTACAATTAGTTTACACTTAATGGTATATAAACATTAAAATGTTAAAAATACTTGAAACCACTTTTGTGCACTAATATGAATTGTGAATCAAAAAAACAATGATTGTATTTCTGACTTGCACGTTTGGGAAAATAAGAAAAGATTCTAGAGGAAGAGGGTTCTTTTTTCCATGGGGGATCATCTTTCTAGTCAGCATTTGATCTCAGAATGTGACCTTTTCAAGCAAAATGTCGGATAGGATAAATATCCTTTCTCCTAGGCACAAATCTGGGCTCAGTGGCATTATCAATATTTGGGAATCAGCAGACTCTTCAGGGAGCATTGAGACCAATGCATGAAAGACATTTGAAGTATGATGTTAAAAAGGAGTCAGTCTGTTACAAATAACTAGTGACTGTAGTACTCTATAAACTCTCAACAAATTTTCCCTTACTGCTTCTTTCTTGTATTGATTCAACACAATCTCTGGTCCAGGTAACCAGGTCTGGCCAGTTCGTCCTCCATTCTTCAGGCTGCAGTGATTGTATGAGAGATAGGCATGTGACTAAAACTGGGCCAGAGGCCGCTCTAGAATGCTTTGCCATAGCCATTGAGAATATAGTATCTTTTGGTGGAGGTTGGGGTGAGGGGGCCGTTGGAAAAACTATATGAACTAAGTACATCTAGCCACCACTGTTTCCTCACAAGAGACAACCGTATTCTGAAATAGTGTGTGTGTGGCATATCCCCACCCCACTCCTGCCACGGACATCTAACTATAGCAGCTGTGGAGAAAAGTCAGATATTTCACAAGAGTTAGAATTGAGTTATACATTTTCATTATTATAGTTGTTATAGTAGTTGTTATGGTGACATTAAAAATTCCCACATTAAAAATTTTTTGGCTGGGCATGGTGGCTCAAGCGTGTAATCCCAGCACTTTTGAGAAGCTGAAGCAAGAGAATCACTTGAGCCCAGGAGTTCAAGATCAGCCTTCACAACATAGTGAGACCCTGACTTTATTTTTAAAGGTAAAAGAAAAAAGAAAGAAAAAAAAAGAATTTTTTTCCCCAAATTTCTACATCCTAGATTTGAAAAACCCAAGTATCATTGAAGACTACTTTTTCAGTTTAAGCTCAGTCTATCGGCAAGAAGCCAAAATCATTATTGGATTTCCTCACACACTTGGGAATAAAATAACAATAACAACAATATACATTTCCCTTTAATATAAAACTTTCTCTTAAAGTTTTCATAGATCTGGTGACACACCAGATCGAAAGTAGTACTATTTGCTAGGGAATGGTGTGCCCTGGCAGATACTACTACTTCCTAAAAATGATACTTCTTACTTACATATTTAATGATCCAAATAATGGTATTTTTTAAAGTGGCTAGTAAATGACATCCTAAAGAACTATTAGGCAGTCCTAGTTATTAAACATAGATAAGAAGTCAGAGAATATACTTTAAAAACAAACATGTTTTTTGTTTGTTTGTTTTTTGTTTTTGTTTTTCTGAGAAGGAATAAGTGTAGTGGAGAAGACTAGACTTTAAATCCAGGAATCCTGGGTCATATTCTGGTTGATTTTATTCCCCTTCCAACTTTTATTTTAGATTCAGGGGGTACACGTGCAGGCTTGTTACATAAGTAAATTGTATATCATGGAGATTTGGCTTACAAATGATTTTGTCATCCAGGTAATGAGCACAATACCCAATAGGTAGTTTTTCAATCCTCACTCTCCTCCCAGCCTCCTTCCTCAAGTACACCCCAGTATCTATTGTTCCCCTCTTTGTGTCCCTGTAAACTCAATGTTTAGCCCCCACTTATAAGTCAGAGCATGTGATATTTGGTTTTCTGTTCCTGTGTTAATTTACTTAGGATAATGGCCTTCACCTGCATTCACATTGCTGCAAAGCACATTATTTCATTCTTTTCCATGGCTGCATAGTATTCCATGGTGTATATGTACCATATTTTCTTTATTCGGTTCACCTCTTATGGGCATCTAGATTCCATGTCTTTGTTATTGTGAATGGTGCCACAATGAAATACGTGTACATGTGTCTTTTTGATAGAACAATTTATATTCCTTTGAGTATATACCTAGTAATAGGATTTGTAAGTCAAATCACAGTTCTGTTTTCAGTTGTTTGAGAAATTGTCACATTGCTTTCCACAATGGCTGAATTAATTTACATTCCCACCAGCGGTATATGTGCATTCTCTTTCTCTACAACCTCACTAACATCTGTTATTTTTTGACTTTTAAATAATAGCCATTCTGACTGGTGTAAGATGGTATCTCATCATGGTTTTGATTTTCATTTCTCTAATGATTATTGATATTGACCATTTTTCATATGCTTTTTGGATGCATGTATGCCTTTTGAGAAGTGTTTGTTCTTGTACTTTGCTTACTTTTTAATGGCGTTGTTTGGTTTTTGCTTGTTTGCTTAAGTTTCTTATAGATTTTGGAT
>NW_012099810.1:321485-323374 GCF_000951045.1 Mandrillus leucophaeus
TAATAGAGATGGGGTTTCACCATGTTGGCCAGGCTAGTCTCAAACTTCTGACCTCAAGTGGTCCACCCGCCTCAGACGGGATACAGGTGCAGAATGTGCAGGTTTGTTACATAGGTGTACTTGTGCCATGGTGGTTTGATGCTCCTATTGACTCATCCTCTAAGTTCCCTTTCCTCACCATCCAACCCTCAACAGGCCCTGGTGTGTGTTGTTCCCCTCTCTGTGTCCATGTGTTCTCATTGTTCAACTCCCACTTATGAGTAAGAACATGTGGTATTTGATATTCTGTTCCTGTGTTAGTTTGCTGAGGATGATGGCTTCCAGCTGCATCCGTGTCCCTGCAAAGGACATTATCTCATTGGCTGCATAGTACTATGACTGCATAGTATTCCATGGTGTATGTGTACCACATTTTCTTTATCCAGTCAATTATTGATTGGCATTTGGGTTGGTTCCATGTCTTTGTTATTGTAAACAGTGCTACAGTAAACATACATGTGCATGTATCTTTATAGCAGAATGATTTAGATTCCTTTGGGTATATACCCAGTTACGAGATTGTGGGGTCAAATGGTATTTTTGATTCTAGATCCTTGAGGAATAGCCATGCTATCTTCCACAATGGTTGAATTAATTCACATTCCCACCAACAGTGTAAAAGTGTTCCTGCTTCTTCACAGCCTTGCCAGCATCTATTGTTTCCTGACCTTTTAATAATCGCCATTCTGACTGGCATGAGATGGTATCTCATTGTGGTTTTGATTTGCATTTCTCTGATGATCAGTGATGTTGAGCTTTTTTTCATATGTTTGTTGGGATGGCTCTTATTATTTTGAGGTAAGTTTCTTTGATGCTTAGTTTGTTGAGGGTTTTTAACATGAAGGGATGTTGAATTTTCTTAAGAGTCTTTGCTGTGTCTATTGAGATGATCTTGTGGTTTTTGTTTTTATTTCTGTTTATGTGATGCCTCAAACGTATTGATTTGCATATTTTGGACCAACTTTGCAACCCAGGAATAAAGCCTACTTGATTGTTGTGGACTAGCTTTTTGATGTGTTGCTGTATTAGGTTCACTAGTATTTCATTGAGAATTTTTGCATATATGTTTATCAGGGATATTGGCCTGAAGTTTTCTTTATTTGTTGTGTTTCTGCCAGATTTTGGCATCAGACTGATGGATGCTGGCTTCAAAAAATGAGTTATAGAAGAGCCCCTCCTCCTCATTTTTTGGAATTATTTCAGTAAGATTGGCACCAGCTCTTCTTACATGTATAGTAAAATTCGACTGTAATTCATTCTGGTACAGGGCTTTTTCTGGTTGGTAGTGTTTTAGTACCGATTCAATTTTGGAACTTGTTATTGATCTGTTTATGGTTTCAATTGCTTCCTGATATAATCTTTGGAGGTGTTATGCTTCCCGAAATTTATGCATTTCTTCTAGATTTTCCAGTGTGTAGAGGTGATAATGATAGTCTCTGAGGAATTATTGTGTATCTGTGGGGTGGTGGTAATGTCCCCATTGTCATTTCTGACTATATTTGAATCTTCTCTCTTTATTAGTCTAGCTAGCAGCCTATCAATTTTATTTATTCTGTCAAGGAACCAACTTGTGATTTTGTTGGTCTTTTGTGTATTTCTTTCATCTCAATTTCATTCAGTTAAGCTGTGATTTTGGCTATTTTTTCTTCTGCTAGCTCTGGAGTTCGTTTGCTCTTGTTTTTCTAGTTTCTCTAGGTGTGATGTTAGGTTGTTAATTTGAGATACTTCTAACTTTTTGACGTGGTTGTTTAGCACTATAAGCTTTCCTCTTAACACTCCTTTAGCTGTGTCCCAGAGATTCTGGTATATTGTATCTTTGTTTTGATTAGTTTCAAAGAATTTCTTGATTT
>NW_012099810.1:323424-350939 GCF_000951045.1 Mandrillus leucophaeus
GGAACTTGTTATTGATCTGTTTATGGTTTCAATTGCTTCCTGATATAATCTTTGGAGGTGTTATGCTTCCCGAAATTTATGCATTTCTTCTAGATTTTCCAGTGTGTAGAGGTGATAATGATAGTCTCTGAGGAATTATTGTGTATCTGTGGGGTGGTGGTAATGTCCACATTGTCATTTCTGACTATATTTATTTGAATCTTCTCTCTTTATTAGTCTAGCTAGCAGCCTATCAATTTTATTTATTCTGTCAAGGAACCAACTTGTGATTTTGTTGGTCTTTTGTGTATTTCTTTGCATCTCAATTTCATTCAGTTAAGCCGTGATTTTGGCTATTTTTTCTTCTGCTAGCTCTGGAGTTGGTTTGCTCTTGTTTTTCTAGTTTCTCTAGGTGTGATGTTAGGTTGTTAATTTGAGATACTTCTAACTTTTTGACGTGGTTGTTTAGCACTATAAGCTTTCCTCTTAACACTCCTTTAGCTGTGTCCCAGAGATTCTGGTATATTGTATCTTTGTTTTGATTAGTTTCAAAGAATTTCTTGATTTCTGCTTGTATTTCATTATTTACCCAAAAGTCATTCAGGAAAAGGTTGTCTACGTTCCTTATAATTGCATGGTTTTGATGGATTGTCTTGGTATTTAGTTTCTACTTTTATTGTACTGTGATTCATGAGTGTATATGGTATAATTTCAGTTTTTGTTTAATTTGTTGAGAATTGCTTTATGGTTGAGTGTGTGGTCGACTTTAGAGTGTGTGCCATGTGCACATGAGAAGAGTATGTATTCTGCTGTTGTTGGGTAGAGTGTTCTCCAGATGTCTGCTCAGTCTATTTGGTTAGGTGTCAAGTTTAGGTTCCAAATATCTTTGTTAGTTTTCTGCATCAAAGATCTGTCTAGTACTGTTAGTGGGGTGTTGAAGTCTCTCACTATTGTCGTGTGATTATCTAAGTCTCTTTGTAGGTCTCTAAGGGCTTGTTTTATGAATCTAGGTGCTCCTGTCTTGGGTGCATGTATATTTAGGATAGTTGTCTTCTTGTTAAATTCAACCCTTTATCATTATTTAATGCCCTTCTCTGTTCCTTTTGATAATTGTTTATTTAAATTCTGTTTTGTCTAAAGCAAGATTAGCAACCCCTGGTCTTTTTTCTTTTCACTTGTTTGATAGATATTTCTCCGTCCCTTTTCTTTGAGCCTACGAGTTTCATTGCATGCAAGATAGGTCTCATGTAGGTAGCATACAGTTAGGTCTTGCTTCTTTATGCAATTTGCAATTCTTTGCATTTTAAGTGAGGCATTTAGCCTGTTTGCGTTCAAGGTTAATATCGATATATGTAGATTTGATCCTGTCATTGTGTTGTTAGCTGGTTGTTATGTAGGCTTGATTGTATAGCTGCTTTCTAGTGTCAGTGGTCTATGTATTTAAGTGTGCTTTTGTAGTATCTGGTAACAGTCTTTCATTTCCATGTTTAGCATTCCATTAAGGACCTCTTGGAAGGCAGGTCTGGTGGTAATAAATTCTCTTAGCAATTTTGCCTGAAAAATATTTTATATCTTCTTCACTTATAAAGCTTAGTTTGTCTGTATGTGAAATTCTTGGTTGGAATTTCTTTTCTTTAAGGCTGTTGAATACAAGCCCCTAATCTCTTCTGGCTTGTAGGGTTTCTGCTGAAAGGTCCACAGTTAGCCTGATGAGGTTCCCTTTGTAACTGCCCTTTCTCTCTAGCTGCCTTTAATATTTTTTCTTTCACATAGACCTTGGAGAATCTGATGACTGTATGTCTTGGGGATGGTTGTCTTATATACTATCTTGCAGGGGTTCTCTGAATTTCCCAAATTTAAATGTTGACCTCTCCAGTGAGGTTAGGGAAATTTTCATGGACAATATCATCCAATATGTTTTCCAAGTTACTTGCTCTCTCTCCCTCTCTTTCAGGAATGCCAGAGAGCTGTAGGTTTGGTGTCTTTACATAATCCCATATTTTCTCCAGATTTTGTTCATTTTTAAAATTCTTTTTCTTTATTTTTGTCTGACTGGGTTCACTGAAATAACCAGTCTTCAATCTCTGAGATTTTTTCCTGAAATTCTGCCATACTATTCTGCCATTAATACTTCTGATTATATTATGAAATTCCTATAGTGAGTTTCCCAGCTCTATCATATCAATTTGGTTATTTCTTAAAATGGCTATTTCATCTTTCAGCTGTTAAATTATTTTACTGGATTCCTTAGATTCCTTGGACTGAGTTTCAACTTTCTCCTGAATTTCAGTGATCTCTGTTGCTATCCAGATTCTGAACTGTGTATCTGTCATTTCAGTCACTTCCATCTGGATAAGAACCACTGCTGGAAAAGTAGTGTGGTCATTTAGAGGTCATTTGCCTTTTCAAATTTCCAGAGTTCTTGCACTGATTCCTTCTCAACTGTTTTGGCCGATATTCCTTTAATCTTTGAAGTTGCTGTCCTTTGGATGAGGCTTTTTGCTCTTATGTTCTTTGAAGCCCTTGATACAAGTTGTGTTTAGTTGACTGGCTTCATTTCTGAATGACTTCAGGGTGCCAACGCTCAGCTCAGCATTCCTGGGCTGTGTGCTATAACCTTGGTAGGTGGGACCATGTGCAAAGCTTTGTTCTCTGGCCACTACTGTACCGGAGAGGCTGAGATGTTCCTCATATACTGGCAACAACACTCTGATGGGAGGCGGGGCAAAAGCACTTCATCGTAGCAGTGGTGGTGGTAAGGTTTGCACACATGCATGCTTGCAAAGCAGTCATGGGAGACTGCAAGTATGTTCACATTGGTAGGGGCCCATCTCCAAAAGCTCTCCTATGGCTAGGCAGAATCTGCCAGTGAAGGAGGTATGGCAGTGACCACTGGGGAAGCACCCTGGTTGGGCATGTGAGGCTGTGCTGCAAGCGGGTGCAGCCAGGCAGGAAACCTGAGAGAGGCCAGCAGACAGGGATGTGCTGAGATCACACTGGCCCCATCCCATGGGTAAGATAGCCCTGTTCTGTTTAGGTTCAACAGTCAACAAAGGCCAATGCCACCTAGAGGAGCTTGGCGAGCCTTGGGGAATGGATGTCACTGGCCGTATTTCACTGCAGCTCTTCCTGCACCAAACCCTCTTGGCTTTGCACAGGCAAGAGTCCTGTCCCTGCCAACTCTCCAAGCAGCTCTGCCTACTAGCTCAAATGTCTATGGGAGTTGTGGGGTGTCCTGCAGCTATGTCCATAGTAAGAGTGGGCCATTGTACTGCTATTTAACTCACCTCTTCCCCAGGAGCTACTCAGGGCCTGGAATGAGTCCTGGTGCTCAGCAACCCCGTGCAGGCTTCCCAGAATCCTCCCTCTAGCCCAGGCTCAGCATCCTACCTCCATTCACTCTCAATGCCTTTCTTCTGAAGATCTGCTCAGAGTGTTCCAATCTTCTTGATGGTCTTGTCTCTTAATGGGAGAAGCTCTTCCTGGCTGTGTCTAGTTGCCCATCTTGAGCCCCTCTCTCTGGTTGTTTACTAGCTGAATAACTCTGGTAATTTACCTACCCTCTCTGAACCTCTGAAAAAAATAGGGATAATAATATTTACTTTGCAATGTCCTTGTAAGAATTAGAAATAATGATGTGGCACATGGCAAGAACCCAATAAGCAGCTTGTGAGAACAGCAATAAGCAATATCCAGTGTGGTAAATGGAAGTGGCAGGTGCTTAATGAGTGGATACTATTTTTGTTAGTTCATTTGCAGCATGGAACTGATTATGAGGATTATTTTTGTACCTGGTGAAAGTGCATCATGTTCTGATCAGAGTTTCCCCAATCAAAAGCTTGGAGCCGACCAGAATTAACAGCCTAAAATAAAATGAACACATTAAAATAATATAAGAAAATAGTGTACATTTAAAGACAGACAGAAGAAATATACAAAGAAGATTAACATTATGCCCCACTCTTCAGAAATGTAAGCTAAATTTCAATAAAGATTAAGAAAATAAGTAATAAAAAATGATAACTCTTACCGTAATTCACAGAATTGGTACAATCTTTTACTCATTCCTGTATCTTTCCAATGAAAATCATCAGATTTTTTCATTTAAATCCAATGCCTTTAAATGTTATCATGCTGCACACAGAAATATTTTTTAAAGATGCAAAATTGAATGATTCTTGAATATCTTTGCTTCAGGAATTTAAATAATTTTTTAAAGGCATTAACTATAAATTTCTTACATTTAAAAATTATTACTGCTATTGTTATTATACAACTTTGTACCTTATCCTCATGATGTGGTCTAAGCTGTTATGATTATATTCCCTATCCTTAAACATTGTTTTCACTATTAAAAGAAATATTCACCTACTGAGCTTTCCCAGTTGTGTGTGAGGTACATGGCTGCTGTCTGCCTCCCATATGCCAGGGCAAGCCACCTGCTGTGATGTGCATAACGTAGCCATGGGCTGACTGAGACACTGTGCATGACTACTTTTGCATTTTGGTATTGAAACTTCAAGTATTAGAATATAAGGACATTCATATATACAGCATTTCATTTTTCTGTTATTTGCCACCCACGAAGGATCGATGAGGCAGATAACTTTGACATTTATGTCAAGCACTTCATTAAATTATTCTCAGACTCTTCTGTGTTTTCTTTTCTTAGCTTGAATCTCAGATATTTTTCCCACTTACTAATTTAGTCCTGATTTTTAGTTTAAAATTATTCCCATCATGATTTATATTCAGAGAGGCAGCAGTCTGCTGCTGTTGAAATTCTGCGAGCTTTTAGAAATGGGAGGCAATAGGATGTAGTACTTAGGAACTTGGGCTCTAGGATCAAATCTGCTGATTTGGTTTGGCTCTGTGTCCCCAACCAAATCTCAACTCTAATTGTAACCCCCGCGTGTCAGGGGAGGGGCCTAGTGGGGGTGTCCCCACCCAAATCTCATCTCTAATTGTAACCCCCACGTGTCAGGGGAGGGGCCTAGTGGGAGGTGACTGAATCATGGGGGCGGGATTCCCCTTTGTTGTTCTCGTGATAGTGAGTGAGTTCTCACAAGATCTGGTTGTTTGAAAGTGTGTGGCACTTCCCGCTTTATGCTGTCTGTCTCCTGCACCGCCATGGTAAGACGTGCTTGCTTCCTCTTTGCTTTCCGTTGTGATAGTAAGTTTCCTGAGGCCTCCTAGCCATGCTTCCTGTACAACCTGTGGAGCTGTGAGTCTATCAAACCTCTTGTCTTCATAAATTACCCAGTCTCAGGTAGTTCTTCATAGTAGTGTGAAAGACACTAATACACCTTGTTTGTATCCAGGCTTAATAGACTACTGAATCTGTGATTCAAAGCAAGATATTTGTGAAATGAGAATGATAGTAACACTATTTCTTAGGATTGTGAAGATTATGGTAACATCTATAAAGCATGTAGCACCTAGTAATACCCAACAAACACCTTTTTTTCACTAGGATTACTACCATCATCATGATCATCACTTTTACCTTAGCTGCCTATGTAACTTATAACCAAATATTTACCATGCCCCCACCATCCCCACTTATTTCTATCCTGAAGAGGATTTTCTGTCAAAGGGGAAAAGTTTTTCTTAAGTGAAGTCAATTGTAAAATGTATAAGGAATAGGCAGCCATACGCAGTGCTCACGCCTATAATCCCAGCACTCTGGGAGGCTGAGGTGGGAGGACTATTTGAGTCCAGCAGTCCAAGACCAGCCTAAGCAACAAAACAAGACCTCATCTTTGTACAAAGAATCAAAAGTTATCCGGGCATGGTGGTGCATGCCTATGGTGCCAGCTACTCAGGAAGCTGAGATGGGAGGATTGCTTAAACCCAGCATGTCAAGGCTACAGTGAGCCATGATTGTACCACTGTACTCCAGCCTGGGTACAATGATAGTACCACTGCATGCTTTTTTTGAGACCCTGTCTCAAAAAATAAATAAATAACATGCTATGACATTTGTAGAGTGGGGGGATATCAATGCCTTTACTAAAAAGTTGTCATAATAATTCAGTGAGACTGAATAAAATCACATGTATGAGCAGCAAGAAGAGCATACATTAAGTGCTCAAAAACTGTGAAATTAAACGTGTACTACCTGGAAGGTCATGCTCATAAGAGGACTTATCTGTCTCCTCATCAGTAGGAAGCCCTATATCCTGAACATCTTTCTTCTTAAAGGAACTTGAAGCCTTATATCCTGGAGGTCAAACTCTTCCAAGTATTTCAGAAATTCTCACCTAGTATTTCAGGCTATCTATAGTACTGATTGTCTAAAACAAGGAGCAAATTTGTTAGGGTATATATTAAAATGCAAATTCCTGGGGGGGGGTCTCAGATATATTAAACCTTTAAGAAGACACCAACCCTCTCCCAGTCATAGAATTATTTATATTTTGTTCACTTTTCAAAAGGCGTTGTGACTGCCATCAGCCAAGAATATAGGCAAATATTACATAATAAACAAATGAATGTGCGTGCACATGTGTGTGCATGCATACACAAAGACACACACAAGGCTCAGAAAGTCAAACCAATTGAATTAGACTTATCTCTGAGCTTTCTGTATATTGAGTAACAAAATAAAACAAATAAAACTTTAACTGAGGATAAAAACATAAGCCATAAATCCATTTTAGTTCTTCCCTAGCTTTCAGTTTGCTCTGAATAAAGCATCGTTTCCACATTCTCAAATGCCCCATATATTGATTGGAGGATGAACAGCTCTTTCTGGAATAAGATGCATCATTTTATATAAAGTTCTATTAGAGTTGATGACTGTCTGAAAGAGGAAATAAAAGCCTTCCCTTGAAATGCAGTTTGGAATAATCTAAGGATCAGAACTCAGTCAGAATATCTGAGAACCATGCTCAAAACCCAGACACTGAGGACAAGGAGAAGAAGTGGGAATGAAGTAAATAAAAATGAAGAGTTGATGCTGATTCCAAAAACATCAATGTGACAGTGGCAGGTGCCTGCAGAACCCTGCAGTGAGCTCTCTGAGAGCACTCCTTGAGGGTCTTGCAGAGGTATGTGTGCATCACGCAGGAATAAGACAGAGGTATGTGTGCATCAAGCAGGAATAAGAAGCACGTACCTGGGCCCAGTGCAGCATATTCTGAACAGATGTTCCCGCAGGATTGTGTGACAAGTAAACATCCAAGCGACTCTGCAAAGAGATTACTTCTCATTTAAAGGCTAATCATATCATCATACCACAAGTAAACATTTGAGAGAAATTTTAAAAGTTTCTTCTTTTCCTCTTTTCCCTTTCTTTATTTCTTTTTTTATTTTTATTTTTGAGTTGGGGTCTCGCTCTGTTGCCCAGGCTGGAGTGCAGTGGTGCGATCTTAGCTCACTGCAGGCTCCACCTCCTGGGTTCCATTCTCCTGCCTCAACCTCCCGAGTAGCTGGGACTACAGGTGTGCACCACCACGCCCAGCTAATTTTGTTTTTGTATTTTTAGTAGAGACGGAGTTTCACCATGTCAACCAGGGTAGTCTTGATCTCCTACCTGCCTTGGCCTCCCCAAAGTGCTGGAATTACAGGTGTGAGCCACCACGCCCAGCCTCTTTTCCCTTTCTTTAAGGAAAAAAACATGTACCATATAATCTGAAGACATATTAACCAAAGAAGCCCATCTTAGAAGAACATTTTCCTCCACCGACTCCGTCCTGTCCTCAAACCTACAGGGGGAATCCCACTGGGCAAAGACAAAAGGAAATCTTTTTCCAGACTCAACTCCCATAGGTTCAAGGGTATAGGAGATTAAAGGATAAAAACCCCAGTGATCTTCTCCTTCACCCCATGTTAAGTCCCAAAGGACATTCAAAGGGAGCTGTTGACCCTAAGGCGCTAATAATAGATCTGAATGTTACCTTTTGTTTTCTGAATTTTAAAATGTGGTAAATATTCTACAGGACTCTGAAAGTTTGTGTGGCATAATTAATTCAGTCGGTTTATTTAGATATCTTATGGATAAACAACCACACACACACACACAAGAACAAAAACAAAACACGCACACAAACTCTTGATTCTCTTATATTTTCAACTGCACTGTTTTTAAAATAAAAAGAGTTATTTTCAACCACAGTAAGCATCAGAAACATCTTAGGGCTTTAAAAATATTTTAACCTACTTATTAAGCTATCCAAATGTACTGAATACAAATCAAAATCTCAAAGGTTGAGTTCTGGACATGTGTATTTTTCCAAAGTTCCACCAATATTACTTATGCACCCCTGGTTATGGTTCTTTGAAACAAATGTCCGTGAAGGTGCTGTAATATTCTGTAAGCCTTGCTTTTTGGCAGGAAGACAAAAGGTGATCTGAAAAAAGGTGTCCATATGGACAGCAAGGGCCAATGAATAGTCAAGGGTGTTATTTTGTGATGTCTTTCTTTAGCAAACTCTTAGGATATGCTGAGAGGGTGCTTTTAAAATACACTCGTTTGTGTTTGTTTCAAGGTCTTTTTACTCAGCTCTATCTACATGATATGCTTTCACCTATATATATATCCTTACATCTAAGTGATAGGCAAGCATAGTTTCCACTGTACATTGAGAAAGTGAGAGAGGAATGTAGAAAGGCAGTGGCTAAGACATGTTTTGCATAAAAAGTCTTTTATAAATCTTTCTTGAAAGCAAGAAATATTTTAAGCAGTGCTTTCCACTGACTGGAAGATTAGGCTCTGGGCAGAAGTCTGTGAGAGAGGTGGAGACCAACTTCAGCCTGATCCTACCTCTGGTTTCAAACACATCTCCTCTCTCTCCCTCCTCCCTCCCCCAACTCCTTGGGTCATCATGGAAAATATCTCAGTTAAGTTAGACATTACTTGACAAGAACGCTGACACTGATCCTTCTCAGTACCCCTTGAACAATAAATTTGTAGCTGTTGTTGAAGAACCATCTCTCCTTTTATCCCTTTGGGTTAAGAAAGTAAGTGGTTCATAAAATAACTTTCCAAATCAACTGTGAAAGTGGAAAATTGGTAAAAATAAAAATACAAATGTCTGAACTCATCCCCTGATATTCTACTTCAGTGAATATGACATAAGGCTCAAGCACAGCAAGATAAATATCAAACCCATAGCCTTTATCTAAGTGAAGGACGTTTCAGGTAAGAAGAGATGAGAATTGTTGGCAGTAAAGCTTTCTTCTCAAATCCTCCTGTGAAAGCAAGTGGACTCTCAACCCTCACTGGAAGCCATGAATGTACTGATAACATTCCAAAAGCAAAAAGGAAACCTCGAATTGCAGTTGCCATATACTCCAGAATGAACTTTCATTACCTCTGTGCAACAAAACAAATGTTTTCCCAGACCCAATTACTTACACTTACCATATTTAAGTTTTGCGGATCAAATCCACTCAGAGTAAATAGGAAGTTGCTGCAAATACGATGGAATAGCTTCCGACTGCACACTTTGGTGGCAATGAATTTGTCAAACAATGTATGAGGGTGGAACATTTTGTCACCAAACAACACCTACAAGATAATTTAAAACCATCAAATCTTATAGACGTGGATATCAAAAGTGGAGAAAGAGGTAGTTCAAAGAAGGACTGCACAGTATTAGGTGACATCTGCTCAGTGTTGGTCCTTAGTGAAATCATGAGGCTTGTTATTAGGTATGTAATCCTTCCAATGCACCTCTTAATGGCTTTTCCCAGAAACCCTTAATTGGGGTGTTTTTTAGAATGCCCCTTGAGAAACTAGTTCCCACAGGAAATTTGTAAGGCTTTGGAGTGAGGCATACATGTGTTTCATTCTGGATTCAAACACATTCTATACCTTAGGAGAGTTTTAAATTTCTATTATTATAAATTTTCTCATCTATAAAATTGAAAAATGTTCTTATAGGCAGGGCTGTTGTAAAGTTAGTAGGTCATGTTTAAAAGACAATTAGTGCAGTTCCTAGCATCTAGTACACATGAAAATATTATGTAATTAAAATATAAATTAATGTAATTATTATTACTGTCATAATTAGTGACTCATACAGATTTGAGCCATTCCTTCTGGAATCCTTTAATGAATTCTTTCTATAGACAAAAGCTTAACCCACATAAATGAATCTTTACTAGTGGAATTTCAGGCAGTGTTGCCAGCAAGTTCCTTTGCTTCACAGCTACTAGTTTTATAATATTAGCATAATAAACTAGATATAAAGTTAAAAAGATATTTTTTAGTTCTTAAAACTTTGGAAACACCCATTTACAGTAAAAATAAACACACATTTCTTCTGGAATTCTTTATTAACCAGATATTACAACTAAAGAACAGTAATAACTAGCATTTATTCACTTAAAATCTAATTCACTTTAAGATCTTATACTATATCTAGAAAACTAGATCAAGTAAATTCCTACTGTTCATAGCTTATTAAATTCTGAGTTTAAAAATGATTGTCTTATATAGGCAGATATAATCTTTATTTAATGGAATATTTGATATTCCATGGAATATTAATGGAATATATGAAGTACCAAGATTTCATACTCCGCTTCATGCCCAAGAGAGGAAAAGAGGGATAGAGGCAGGGAAAGAGGAAGAGAAGGAGGGAGAGGGAGAGAAGATGGAGGAGGAAGAAGAAGAAGAGGAAGAAGAAAAAGGGAAGGGAAAGGAAGGACAACAATATGTTAAACTACTTCAAACCACACTTCTCAATTATTTAGGTCTGGAAAGTAATAATAAGCCTTATACATATTATCTAATTGATTCCAGACTCTTCTTCATTTTATCACAATCACTAGGACACTTCGATAATACCCTAGATAATTAATTTAAATTGCCAAATTGTAATTCTTCCTGTGTAAATGTCCCCATAATAATTTAATAATAGTAGCAGCATACACTCATAAAAGGAGCATATCTTTTAAAATAATGTTGACATTTACTTCATGTTTTCAAGTGTGACAATTTAAATAGATTGTCAAATGAATAAATAAAGTGAAAGGCAGGATCTGACTTTAACTAGTAAACAAATTTATTTTTATTTATCAATAACTTAGTTATCCATGCTTGGCAAAACAAATCCATGTGAAAGAAAATAGCCAGTTCATAAAAGTAATCAACAATGAAAATGCAGTGTTAAGAAACAGGTGACATCTACCGTAATGGATTCTTGGTTCTCTGTTCTGAAACCTGGAGTTGGCTTTCCCAAATACAGAGTAAATTAGCAGGACATTCTCTGACTCCACTCTACCTCAATATCCCGTGACTCAGCAAAATTACTATGCATTTACCCAAAGGCGAATAATTTCTCCTTTACCCTAACTTAAAAGAGAGGATATTAATGAGGCCAGCCAGTAGGAGAGCACCCATGTACACAGTAGCAATCATGCCAACTTGTAGATGTAATTCCAAGTTGGCTCTGGAGGAGGCATGTTTGTCACATAACAGCAGGGAGCCAGTCTCCTTCTAGTAGCTCTTTTGGTATGTGTGAGAATTAGAAAAGGCACCTCTCTTTATGGCAACATGGCCCCATGCCAGGGCACATGGCTTGCTAAGCAGAACATGGGCTGGATTCAGCCCCCAACAGCCCACTGAGCTGGTCACCCTTGTTCACTAGCTTCTTCAGGTTGGCATTGAAAAAGTGGAAAAACCACCACATATAAAAAAGACCATTGGTTGGGTTGCCTGGTCACATCTGGGTTCAAATTCTGGCTCTGCCATCCATTTGCTGGGTGACTTGGGACAGGCTGCTTAGCCTCTCTGAGCCTCAAGTTCTTCTTTTAAGAAATGGAGACAGTACTAACAATCTTTAATGTTGTAGAGACATGTCAAAAGCAAAGGATCAAAGCAATCTGTAAGTCAGAAAGAAAGTAGAATGACAAGAACACCAAGGCATAAATGTCCAGGGACAAAATGAGATGTGAGGAAGGGGAAATGGATGAATGAATTTCTCAACTTAACAAACTCTACTCATTCTATCAATGTGAAAATTGAGGCTTGTCCAAGGTTACAATTGGCAGGAGGCAGAGGCAGAGTGTGAACCTAGTTTTGTCTGACTTAAATCTTTATCCTCTATACTCAATTCAATTCAACTCTCATGAATTGAGTTGAAGTAATAGAAATGGAGCAATTGAAAATACTGGCAGCATCAATGAAAAAGGAAGTGCTAATCAGAGAGAGAGAAAAATTGTCTCAGTCCAGAAGCTCCCATAGAAAAGGAACCCTTTCACCAAGCATTCCTGCGAGCATCTGGCTGATGGGAGAGGAGAGGAGAGGAGAAAGAAAGTCTCTTCCTCAAAAAGTCAAAAACATACCTAAACATTGTCTATCATTTCATTGTCACATCTTATAGATTATTTTTTGTTGCACAACTCTTGTTCCAGTCTCCAGTATCTATCAACTGATGTGTTAACGATAACTCCATCATTATTCTCCTAATCTTTCACCCTTCTTGATGTCCTTTACCCCCATCTGCTTACATTTGGTTCCCAGGGGAATCTTTCTAAAAAGGGGCATTATGCATGTCATTCCTCTGTGCAAATATTTCCATGCTCCCCAATTACCTATAGAATACATTCCAAACTCATTAATTTTACACTCAAATCCCTTTATAATCTGCCTCTACATTTCCAACATGATTTCTCATACTGTCCTTTACTAATACTAATATAAAACTCCAGTAAAGTGAGTTATATGTGGTTTTCCATGGCCTGAGCTTCACCACTTCAATGTTGCTCATGCTTCCCTCTTGCTTTGGAAAGCCTTTCTATACCACACTCTATACTGAAATGTTATCCTGAAGTGCAAACTAAAATGCCATCTTATCCAAAAAGTCTGTTGTGATTCCAACAGCTAGAAGTATTTTTGCTTTTCTCTGAGTTTACCTAGCAAAGTTTTTGCTCTATCATTATAATACTGGAATTTCTACTAGGAATTAGTAGGTCACATGTGGCAGTTCTTCTGTTGGTACTATAGTTACTCTATTGGAGTTATAATTTAGAAAGGGCTGAGAATGACGTTTTCCAGCTGCATCCATGTCCCTACAGAAAACCAAACACCACATGTTCTCACTCATAGGTGGGAATTGAACAATGAGAACAATTGGACAGAGGAAGGGGAACATCACACACCAGGGCCTGTTGTGGGGTTTGGGGAGCGGGGAGGGATAGCATTAGGAGACATAGCTAATGTAAATGATGAGTTAACGGGTGCAGCACACCAACATGGCACATGTATACATATGTAACAAACCTGCACGTTGTGCATATGTACCCTAGAACTTAAAGTATAATAAAAAATAAATAAATAAAACAATAATTTTGAAAGGGCAATCTTTCTAAAATTACAAATTTGATCAAGCCACTTTTCTATTTAATATTCTTCAATGGCCTCCCATCATTAACAGAACAAAGTCTAAACTCCTAGACATGACACTGCTTTCTTCCGTTGTCTCCTAATACCTCCTTGGTTGAATCCCATTCTACTCTCACATACACCCTAGTTTTTACTCATACCAATGAGCTGAAAAGGTTCCTTGTAGACATAGCTGTTTCCTAATGCCAGGGCCTTGAAATAGTAGCTCCTAGATATCTTTTGGCTGGATTAACTTGTACACCACATCCTACACATGTCAGGGAATGCAGAAGTTTGAAGACAGCTGTGCAAATGAAGAGGAATGGAAAGATCCCACTGTCCTAAAATATCTCTTAATTGTGTGGGAATACTGAAATAATTTAGCGAACAGTCTGACATTGTTTACTTAATAGCAGGAGCAGGCCAGAGTGAAGTCTCAATGGTATAAGAGGCCCAGGTACCAACAGGCAATGTAAGCATGTTGTGTTATTTTCAGGTGGTTTTTCTGCTACCCATTTTTCTGGGATGTATAGATAGGCACTTCAATCACCATAGACTAATTTGTTTAGCTCTCAACAGGAATCTTCTGTAAATCTTTGGGCTTCTATCAGAATTGTTTCACTTTCATCTGCTTTCATTGAAATCACTGAACTGTATAATCACCACCATGGGAGTTATTACCATGGGAGAAGCCCATGTTAAAATACAAGAAGAAAACACACCAACCCATGCAATGCAATTCACCTGGACTAGATAAACGATCAGATTAGTTAGCTGTCAACTAGAGGAGATCAGGGGGCCCAGAGTTTTGCCTGGGTTTTCGGAATTGTCAAAATGACAGCCTGTAAAGTGTCAGGAAATGAAACAAGGTTGGGCATTTAGTGATGGAGGAGGGTACGTCCTATAAAACTAATGATAGCCAAAACAATTGTTAACATTTATTAAAGGTTTACAGTATGCAAGACATTGTTTTAAAGGATATGCTGTATTAACTCACGTCGTCCTCATGGTAGCCCCATGAGTGAGAAGTATTATTATCCCCACGTTACAGATGAAGAGCACTTAAGGTCTTGACCAGATTTACCCAGCTTGCAAATCATACAAATGAGATTCAAACCCACACCATCTGATTCCATGCTGTGAACTCAACCACTACTGCCCCTAAAAAATTAGGGATCACCAGAAAAATTTAATCCGCTAAATTCAACAAACCAATCAATCAAATAAGCTCTCTCTATCTGTGGTTGAGGAATGATACAGGAGACATGTTTCTAGACATAGTTGAAGAAAGTAGGGTAGATTAACAACAGGGGGAGTTCCCTGAACTCTGCTAATAAGATTGCGTACATCATCAGTGAACTTATATGGATTATCTTGAATACCTATTATTTTCTCAGAAGTTTGTAAAATGTCATTGGTTTTCTGTTGAAATCAGTGGAAATAAAGCTACTTTTAGTTATTTCAGATTAAAACTTGGGAAGTCACATACCTTGACTACTTGCCTGGAAAGAGTTGTTAGTTTTTTCATAGGACTTCGGGTGTATTTCAGTGTGACAACTGGAGCCAGTGCAAAAAATATCTTAATCCTTTTAGCCAGTTCTGGGTTTGTAGAAAATGCTATAAAAGCTGAAATGGAAGAAGACACTAGTTCATAGTTTTCACATAATTATTTCTTCATTGTAAGTTGTAGTAAATGTAGCCATGTTAAAAACAAAACAAAAAACAACATAGAATTATTACCATTTGTAGAGAAGAATTTCTCAATTTCTCAAGGGTGGAATTGGCTAATTCAGAATAAAGTGTTTCCTGTCCCTGGGGAGTGCAAGGAGAGAGGGTTCAAATATCTACTGTGGGGCATGTCTAGGTAAACTCCAAAGCCCATTCCAGCTTGACGATAGTCCTGGTATCAGACAAAACTGGGCTGTAAATTTGGCTTCCTATTTACTTCCTATTTCCTACTTCCTATTTACTTCCCTGTGTGAGTCTCGGTTTTCTCAGTCTGTAAGTGTGAATGGTAAAATCCTTATAGGATGATTTTTATAAAAGTCAAATGTATGTAAGTTATATGCACTTGACCTTTATAACCTTTGTGTCTGTAATCTTTATTAAAGATACGAAATGTAAGATGTTACTTGGGAATATCACCATTAGAACAGATTCCTCAATTCAACCATTTGTGGAGCATGGATGATAGTGGTTTCAGATGTTTGCAGTTTCCAATAAGAGAATGTATGTGAGATGTGTGATACAGTACAAGTATGTACAGACCTGCTTTACACCAGAATCCTGATTATAATTAAGATATAGAAAACGGACTGATGGAAATCCTGTTGGTAGTGTTAAGGCCTCTAGCCAAAGTGAGAACAGTAAGGGGACAAATAGGCCTCATAACACTGCCAACATAGCCCTACCCACATCTGGCCTACTCCAATGCCTCCCTGGCAACTAAAAGTCATACTGATTGTAGCATATAATTGCTGAGTTTTGTAATCTCTGCTTTCTTTCTAGTGTCCCTCACTAGACTGTGAGATCTTCAAGGAAAGAATGAATACCATATTTATCTCTGCTTCCTCAGCATATAACAGTGTCTGACAAATGTTTGTTGGTAGCACAAACGAATATATGAATAATTCTCCCTCTTTCAGGCTTATGTATCAACCTCCAAATTTAGTATTGAGGGAAAATTCTCTATTGTCATTCTTATTTTATTTACTCTTCAGAAATTAGCCAGAGGAAATGGTTTCCCAAGTCAAGCCCTCAAGCTAGAGATTGCACAGACAGAAGAAATACTGACCCCCTTCCATGAATATGCAAGAAGAGCCCCTGACATTCTCTGATCACATCTGCCCCAAACACACCTATGGTGGTGCCTTGTGAGTGACCCACGTAGTAGAGTCGCTTCTGTCCTGTTTTCTCTATGATAAAACTGATTGTGGCTGGAAGGTCATATTTAGCCATCTCATCCAAACTATCAAAAAGAAAGAATAACAAATTAGAAAAGTCATCTCATTGTTAGGCCTAGAACATTTAAACACATTCAGTGAAAACATAAATACTTTGATTTTGTAAAATATAAGACTAGTGTCAATATATGATATTAGGCATCTATGCAACTTTAAAGGGTGCAACGCCTTGATTGCAAGTCAACATTTTTAAGAAACTGAAATCAGAAAAATTTGATTTGTCAAGGCCTACTGATGCTTTTCTTGCAAGGCTAGTCATATTCACTTAATTCTATAACAGGTTTACCAAGCTCCTATGAAAAGAGCAATTACCTGGAATGCTTATCTAAAAGAATAATAAAGCAAACAGATTTGCAGACCTCAGCCGACTGACTGAATCAGAATTTCCTGGGAAGAGACCCAGTAATCCGCATATTTAACAATGACCTCAGTTACTTCTGATCCTGTATATAGTTTAATAAATACTTACCTAGGGAATTTTCTAGTCATTTGCAAGGGTGCAATGGATTATGGTTATAGAATTAGGAAATACCAGTGCTTTCCAGAAAGAAGGCTGGCAATGAAGCCAAGGAACACAGGGTTTTCATGACCTCCAAGGCATGGTTCTTAGCTCCTATGCCAGTGCATGGGTTTGCTCCTGTAACCAGGTAGGCGTAGCTTCTGAAGCAGACAGCAATCCCTGGCGCTGCTGCTGGCAACACTGTTGCTTAGCCATTCTGTAATCAGGCTTTCTTCTTACTTCCCTTAGAACATACATACACACACTCACCCACACACAGATACCGGGAAGGAGGCAGGAATTCTAAAACAGTCATGCAATAATAATGACAGTTCTTTAGAGCCTGTGAAGAAAGTCTGGGTAGAGAAAGAAAGGTTTGTTTCCTTCTTGTGGATTCCACTGCGTGCATTTGGACCCAAAAAGGGCAAAAATCACTAGGTGTTCATACATATACATGAGCAGAGTACACACTGTATTCGTTAATAGGTTTCTCCTTACCTGAAGGCCCAGTATTCTGGTGATTCGGGCGACAATTTAAGGTGTTTTCTGGACCAAGTGTTTCCTCGGCTGTTCCCCAACCACACATCATAGCCACTATCTGCCAGAAGGAAAGCCAGGCTGTTGTTGGGCAGGTTGCAAATCCAGTTACTGGCAGATGCAATTAGGCCATGCTGCAAATACACAGCAGGCTTTGGAGCTGCAAAACACAGGCAACAAGAATTTCATGTCTGAACTTCCTCAGTGTCTACAAGAAAAATCTCATTCCTGAATTTCTGTAGTATAGAAGAGAGGTTAAGAGGTAAAATCTGATGCCAGGCAAATCTGGGATCTAGTCCCTTCTGAGCTACTTACTTGGGTAAGTTATTTAAGTTCTCTCGGTCTTATTTTCTCATTTGTAAAGGGTTATATATAATGTATTGTATTATTTACGTGTGGAAGTTAGATTGCCCTAGTTCAAAATCCCTTCTGATATGCATGAACTCCTTTGTGCCTCAGTTAACCTATCTGTATAATGGGAAATAATAACAAATGCTATCTCCTCGTGTATTTATAAGAATTCATTGAGAACTTAAACATATAAAAGGCCATCTGGCACAGTAAATATTAGCTCTATTACTGTTATTTATATTAATAGCATTATATTTTTCAAGACTCATCTGATTAAAAATTTAAATTTTTTTCAAAATAATAAAAATAATAAAAATGCCATTTGTTGAATGCTCACTGAATGTCAAGCACTATGCTAATTTTTATAGGCACTGCTTCATTTCATTTGAATTGCAAAAAACAAGGATATAAGTAGAACTTTATAGCTTAAAATTGTTAATATGATACAAAAATCCTATTCCCAATGTCAAATAGGGACATTTTAACTAAGAAAGAGAAAGGAAAAAGAAGGAAGTGAGAAAGTGTTGAAAAAGAGAGAAGAGAGGGAAGAAGTGATTAGGCTTTTCCTCTGCTTTATAAATGGTTTGTGATGCTGTGTTGGTATCTCAGGACCCTACCTCAGGTCACTTTTGGAGCTAGAGTGGCTTCCTGAGAGTAAGTTGTACTCTCAGAGAGCCTTCAGCCACCGGGACCAAGGAACTAAGAGTCTATGTCCATTTTTCCACCTTTTGGAATAGAGGGAAAGAAGAGGTGTTACTGACTTTGCCAAAGTTTAGTACCATTAAATAGTTAAGTATCATCAGGCCTCTGTGATCTGAGTCTGAGACAGATCCAGGGATCTCAGATTAGAGACAGTTTCTCATTGTACAGCTTTTTGTCTCATGCATTTTGGGAACTGTGATAGAAATGAAAAGAGAAAAGCTTGGAGAGACTTAAAAGTTCTCTCGAGTATTTACAAAGTTATTTGTAATTATGGAGTTATTTTGGGAAATGATTGGCTCTGTAAAGCCAGCAACACCATTATATCTTCCACTCTTTAAAAATCTAGTTTTTCTTTAAATAAGTAGTCTTTCTGATATTGAGAAGTTTTGTTATTCGACCTGCCAAAGTGTAAAATGAACTAAGAAGAGAGAGAAGAAAACAAAAGCAAATAGTTTCTAGAGAATGAAATGCTCACTTTTTTCCACCTATGGATAGCCACCTGCATTGTAGGGAGCTAGAACTGACGCTTTAATGAAGTTTAAGCACAGAACTGATATGAATGAATAGGGTATTTTTTGCAGCGATTCCTAAGGATACCTGAGGCTCTATTTTAGAAAAAAACAAACAAACAAAAAAAAAGAATTGGTTTTTTAATTGGAGGCAAGGGCAAGTGGTGTACTCTAGGCAGTAAACTATCCTTCTAGGCTGAGAGCTAGGGCTGAGCGTCAGGTGGGTCTCCAGTTGCCCATGCTCCCCTGCACAGCTGCCTCCGCAGCAGGATGTGGGGCAGCCACAGGAAGGGTAAGCTGAGAAGTGCTGCCGTGGACATTCACTCGGGCAGGACATCAGAGGACTCAGATACCAACTTCCCAATACAGGTCTCAGTCTTCTTCACAACTATGGCCCTGCAGGAGCTGGTGCGGCTGAAAGAGCCGGAGCCCCCGCCAAAGCCAAAGCTGGACTGAAAGGAGTCCAGGCCATAGCTGAGGCCAGAGCTTGTGAGGCCGAGCCCAGTCCACCGGGTTAGCCACTGCTGGTACTCCTATGGATACACCTGCTCTGCGTCCCAGACTCCAGCGGGCTCTCCTTGCCCTCCAGCAGCTTCCTGTAGGTGGCGCTCTCGATGCTCAAGGCCCGCTTGACATTCATCAGCTCCAAGTTCTGGAGAAGCTACGGCCCCCCGTCCTGTTTGATCCGCTACAGAGTGGCCTCCAGCTCTGCAGGCTCAGCGTTGTGTCCTTAAGGGCAAAGGACTCACGCTGCTCCGCATTCTCTGGCCTTTGAGGCCTTCAGTCTCATCCTGGAATCGGCTGATGTTTCGGTTCATCTGGAAGATCCTCTTCCTGCGATACAGCTCATTCTCAGCCTTCCCAGCCAGGGCCTGCAGTTCCTCATACTCGATCTGGTGGTGCATGCTGTCAGACTTGGCGCAGCTGCGGCTGGCGATCTCCTGGTACTGGGCGGATACCTCGAGATGATGCCGTCCATGTCCAGGACTCGGCTATTGTCCATGGACAGGCCCACAGATGTGACCGAGATCTGGGACTGCAGCTCACGGATCTTCTATTCTCCTGGGGCAGCCCTTCTAGGCGAGACTACTTGTTCTGCGTTGTTCATGTAAGCGTTATCCACATCCTTCTTGATGAGGAAAATTCATTCTCCATCTCTGTATGCTTGTTGATCTCATCCTGGTACTTTTGAAGTCCTCCACTAGCCCCTGCATGTTGCCAAGCTCCACGTCCAGCTTCAGCTTCTGGTCCCATGTGTCCAGCTGCCGCAGAAGGTGGTTGATGCGGCTCTCCATGTTGTCCACGTTGATCCCAGCTGTCTTCTGCTGCTGCAGGCTCCACATGGTCTCCAGCATCTTGATCTGCTGCTCCAGGAACCATACTTTGTCAATGAAGGAGGCAAAGTTGTTCAGGGTCTTGATCTGCTTCTTCTCCTGGATGTTCACAGCATGGATGTTGGGATCCACCACCAGTTTTAGGGAACTCAGCAGACTCCGAGTCACAGTGATAACTGTGATGCCTCCCATACCACCAGCCCCAGCATAGACCTCACCCAGACCCATACTGGTGCCCAGGCCACCCAGAAAGCTGCTGCCCACCTGAAAGAAGCTCGAGGAACTGATACAAGCACTGGGTATACTCCTGTACCAACAGCTGCTGAAGGCAGACTTCTAGGTCACCCTGATGGACATGGTGGAGGCTGGAGTGAAGGAAGGTAGGCTCAACCAGATGGTGATTTGACAAGCTGGGAAGCTGTTGCTAGGTGGGAGCTAATAGGGTAATATTTACTTTAAACCATGAAATCACACAGACTTGGGTCCAGAACTGACTACAAATGGTTTAATACCAGTGAGAAGGCATCGTAGTAGTTGAAGACATTATGTCCAAACCTGGGTTTGAATGATTATTGAAGCTAAAAGTTTTCAGACTAGAGAGAAATTTAGAAGGCAAAATTGATAGATGGCAATGTTAGGTTGCATGTAGAAGGTGAGGGAGAAGGTGGTATCAAGAATAACCCCTAGTTTTCTGATTTTCAAAACGGGACAGTGGTATCACTAGGGTAAGAACACGATGTGTTTTGGTGTTTGCTTGGTAGGAAGACGAAGTCATGAAGAAAAGGAGTGACCAAATAAACAATGTATGTAAAAGTGACTTAAAACTTCAAAGTTATACTAATTAAACAGAGAGGTGGAGGGTGATGATTTTTCTCCTCTAATGGAAAGGACAGCTAAGGATTTCAGAACAGAAACTGCTTGACTTCTCCCAGGACATTTAAGTACCTCTGCTTTAAGTATTTTTCCTTTTATAACAAAATAAATAATACCTGTCCTCCCTGGGCATCCTCTTCCATGTGGAATCCTATAAATTCCAAGGATATAACCATCTTTTGTTGTAACATCATACTCTTCATAAGGATATCCCCAGTAAGAAATAATCTGGCTCTAAAAAGAGGAAAGGAAATATATACCTTCATTTTATAATCTCTTAATTTTTACACATGCATTACAATATAGTACTTTGTTTGTTTATTTGTTTGAGACGGGTCTCACTCTGTTCCCCAGGCTGGAGTGCAGTGGTGTGATCTTGGCTTACTGCAGCCTTCGCCTCCTGGGCTCAAGTGATCCTCCCACCTCAGTCATCCAAGTACCTGGAAGTACAGGCACCTGCCCCAATGCCCAGCTAAATTTTTTGTATGTTTTTATAGAGACGGGGTTTCACCATGTTTCCCAGGCTGGTCTTGAACTCCTAAATTCAAGGCATTCACTCCCCTGCCTTGGCCTCCCAAAGTGCTAGGATTATAGGTGTGAGCCTCCATGCCTGGCCACAATGTAGTACTTTAAATTGCACCTACTGCTTATCACTCTATGTGCTGTGACGGCATGTAATATTCCTATGAGTATAATTTAAAAGGGATTTCTAGGAGTTACATAAAGAGGCATAGGTAAGTCTGGGTGGGGTGACCCTACATTCTTGTTTGCTCAGGACACTTTCTGGTTTTGCCTGTTGGCCTGGTATTATTAAAGCACCCTAGTTTGTTTTGATGAAAAATTATATGGTTATCTAATGAGGGAAACCACAGGGAATTGTGGAGTACCCTGTGGCTAATAACAAGTGAACTATTACCAAACAGACTTAAAAGAAGAGGGGAGGAAGCAGTTACCGGAAGCCGAAAGGAGAAAGTCAAGCTGAGATAACCAAATTGAGGAAGACAGCTTGTCTAAGTTGACTTCACAGGGAGGAAGCCAGGACAATAAAAAGTCAAACGTTACTGGCCTATTTCTTTCCATCTTCTGCTCACAATGTCCATTGGCTGAATTGAACTGAAAACACCAAAAGGCAAGGTTGCTTGTTGACCTGTCCTTACAGTTCAGCCTCTTGGCAGACAGAAAGGTGTTAAAGAGCAAAGAGTGAGCCTAGAGGGGTCAGAGAAGATACCCCACCCACAGATATACAAAGAAGAGGAGAACTAGTGATTATTGGTTATCTTCTGCATAGAGGTTTACATTCCTTGTCTCATTAACCTTATAAGAGGCCTTTGAGATAGAATTATACCATTTACAGTTGAGAAAACTGACATTCAGGTAGATTAACAATTTGTCCAAGATTATATACTAGGAAGAGATAAAAATCAGATTAATGCTAAAGTAAGTTTAACTCCAAAGCTTATGCTTTTATCAAAGGATTATGCATTTTCCCAAGTCAGACACAGAGATGCATGTATAAATTATGGGCTACATAGAGCAGCGGCGAAGAGCCCAGGCTCTGGAGACAGACTGTGACATTGTGAGGATTATATGTAATATGTGTAGAACAATGCCTAACATAAGTGCTTTATAGATGATTGTTCTTATTATCATTATAGAAGGATTAAAAGCTAAAAATCACTTATACTAGAGAGAGAAAAATTATGTGAGTTCAACAGTGTGGTACGAGATCAAGGGTACTTGCTTGATACTTTGGAGAGAGAAACAAGAAGAGATACTAATGAAAAAAAACTTCGGCAGTTTCATTATTTTTATGGTTCTAATACAACTTACATATGGTACAGGAAATCAATTGTGCACCGTTTATATAGGAAAATGGAGTATATTATCAGAATGAATTCTGTAGTAGATTTTTGTCATTTGGCCTTTTTTTCTTTGCCTAACACTATTCCATTCCACTTCTGATATGAATTCCTGAATGTTAAAACACTTTGGTAATAAACAAAAGAAACCAACACTGGCTTATTAAACCAAAAAAGTGCATTGGGATAGTTCACAAAATCAAAGAAACTTCTCTATGAAAAACCGCAGGGAAAACTCAAAGATACTCTATAGAGATCACTGTATTGAGTCATGAACCTTCTCTTTAGGAAGCCACCACTGGATAGTAGTTCAAACTAGGAGATGGAATATTACTGCCCCAACTTGGGTCAGATCTTTGAATTCTTAGATTAGTTAGCCATATAAAGAAACAGGAGAGGAAGCATAGATTTAGTCACTGGAGGAATTGTTGAAAACTGAGAAGGCACCCCAGTTGTATTTCAAATGCTGAAATATGAATAATTCCTCATTTTAGCATTTTTTCTTAACAAATGACTTACAATATTCATATTAGCTTCAGGGTTTGCGTTGTTTCCTTTCTTATCATAACCATACATAGATCCAAGAGGAAGCATCCAGCATGCTGCCAGTAAAAGCTGCCACATTTGGGATCTGCCTGGGAAAGGAAATTTAATATATTTGTCATCAAAGATAAATTCTATGAAGTGAAATTTGGTGTAATCTTTTTATAACACTGCTGTGAGAGAGAGCAGAAACATACTTCTAGACTGTGCTTTAACCAGTAGAATACTGAATTATACAACATTCATTCCATGAAAAATCTAAAATGACTTTTTAGTAAGAAAAGAAAAGATAGAAGGAAAGAAGAAAGGAGGGAATGAATGGAAAGGAACAGAGAAAACAATCAATCAAGTTTCCAGTAGATAACTGGACGAAAGAGGGAATAGATAATTTGTAGAAAAGAAATATAATGGCCAATAAATTAATCAAAGCACATTTAGTATCTCTAGTTATTAGATAGATTGGTACTTTTTTCTGATGGTGGAGTTTGTCATTGGCAAAACCTTTATGAAAAAAAATTGTTAACATGTCTTATAAATTTAAAAGTATTCATAACCTTCACTCAGTAATTTTGTTTTCAGGAATCTATCTAAAAGAAAAATGATGTATATATAAACACTCGGTATAAAATTATTTCTTATTGTATATATTACGACAGTAAAATTTCCCAAAGTAAGAGACTGGTGACCTAAATTATGGGTGAGAAAAATGGAATTATTCAGTCATTAATATTATGCTTATGTGTGATATGTGAAAATTCCTGCTACATAATACATACGGAAAAACAGAATTCAAATTGTGCATGTATTTTGAGTTCAATGATGACACGAACCATAATAGAAAAAAAAAGCCTAAACATCAAATTTTAATTATAGTTAGATGATTATTTTCTCATTTTTAAAGTGTTTTTCACACTTTCTAAATTTTCTATATCCAGTATTACCTTATCATAAGACAGATATTATTATTTAAACTTTTTAAAAAATTGTGAACATTGTAGAGAGAAAAAGATTATGAGTATTTCTTATTTGTCTTTGAAACTACTTAAATTTAAAGCAAAAAACAACTTTGCAAAAACAACCAAGGGGAACATTATTCAGGAGGGCTTCCTTTTACAGTGACTTATAAAATACAGATCTTCAAATTATTTTAGAAAATACACCCTCCCTGCTAATCTGTTTTGTTACTGTATAGTAACATAATATATTGACATCTAAATTAACATAGATTAATATAGCTTAATTCTGGTGCAACTCTATGGCAGCAATAATAATATCACCTTCAGAAGCAATAATTATTGCTATTGCAACTATGTATTGAGCATCTATTCTGTACCAAATAATGTGCCAGACATACATTACTTCATTTTATTCTCAAAATAATTCTAAAAGATAGGAAATATTGGACTGGGCATGGTGGCTCATGCCTGTAATCCCAGCACTTTGGAAGCCTGAGGCGGGCTGATCACTTCAGTCCAGGAGTATGAGACCAGCCTGGGAAATATGGAAAACCCTGTTTCTAAAAAAAATACAAAAAATTAGCCAGGCATGGTGACATGCACCTGTAGTCCCCGCTACTCATGGGGCTGAGGTAAGAGGATCACCTGGGCCCAGGAGGTTGAGGCTCCAGTGAGCTGTGATAGCACCACCACTGCATGCCAGCCTGGGCGACAGAGTGAAACTCTGTCAGAAAGAAAGGAAGACAGAAAGAGAAAGAGAGAAAGAAAAGAAAAGAAAAGAAAAGAAGAAAAGAAAGAAGAGAGAGATTGAGAAAGAGAAGAGAGAGAGAGAGAGAAAGAGAAAGAAAGAAAGAAAAGAAAGAAAGAAAAGAAAAGAAAAAGAAAAAGAAAAGAAAGAAAAGGATGGGAAATATTGTCCCCATTTTATTTAAAATAAAACTGGGTCTTACAGAAGTCAAGTAATTTGCCCAATATCAAACAGATGGTCATGGAGGCAGAATCTGAACTCAGGGTGCCTGACTCTCGGAAATGCATACGAAGACTATGCTCTTAACCACTCAGTCCATTCAGGCTGGTTTTATGGGGGTCCTCTGGCTTCTATGTGTCTAATTAGTGTTTTTCTAAGTATGGCCCATAGACCACAGGCGTCATAATCACCATGAAAAACACTGAAGACTCTTAGACCTCACACTGAAAACTCTTAGACCTCACCACTGCCCAGCTGAAGAAGAATCTATTGTGGGGTGCGTGGCCCGGAAATCTGCATTTTTAAACCATCATTACGAGTGGTTCATACACATTCTAAAGTTTAAAAAACAGCCAGACTGGTTGGATTCTTTCAAAAGAGAAACTTACTCATTTTCATTTCTGTTTCTCTGAGACCTGGCATGGAGGTTTTTATAAATGCCAATAAAATGGATGGATGAAGGAGTAAATGAATACGTTATTTAATTTTTTTTTTTTTCCCCCTGAGACTGAGTTTCACTCTTGTTGCCCAGACTGGAGTATAATGGCGCGACCTTGACTCATTGCAACATCCACCTCCTGGGTTCAAGGGATTCTCCTGCCCCAGTCTCTGGAATAGCTGGGGTTACAGGCGCAAGCCGCCACACCTAATTTTTTGTATTTTTAGTAGAGACGAGGTTTCACCATTTTGGTCAGGCTGGTCTCGCACTCCTTACTCCTGGTGTTCCACTCGCCTCGGCTTCCCAAAGTGCTGGGATTACAGGAGTGGGCCACCGCACCTGGCCATGTTATTTAATTTTAATGACTACGCCAAATTGACTCACTATTTTATATTACATATTGCTTCACTGGTTTGATTTTATTCCACTTCATCATTCCTCACCGAGAGTAAGCTTTGAATGTTGATCAGGTCCTTACCTTGGGATTATATTTTATGGCAAAGTAGTAGCGAAATGTGTAAAATTTGGTCTTCTCTCTCAAGGCTTTGACAGTTTACATGCTCTCATTTCTGCTGAGTGGTTGGCATTTTGAGGCCTCTGAATCACAATCACCGGTAAAAAAAACCTGGGGCCCTTGTGCTGGAGCAGATCCAGCTCTCTTCCAAAATGGCTAAACCTGTGGGTGTTCTCATGTTGCAGGGGAAGAGGGCTGTGAGCTAGCACAATGTGCTCCTTATAGAAAGAGCTGGGATCCAGCCCCAAGGGATGGCACAAGGATATACTAGCCATGACAGATTGCCTTTTGTAACCATGACATACAGCCCATCAGCTGCCTTTGTTTCACTCCCCTGTGTTATATGGATCTGGATATAGAAGGATGACACACCCCAGCAAGAGGAGTCTCTACGTGTTCCATTTAGGAAGGAATGTCAAGTCGAATCTAAACAGCCTGTCTTCCAGCACCTCTTATGAGGGGTATTCTGACCTGCTTTGCCTATCCAAGCCTTATAGTAGTAACTATAATTGTTGGGTAAGGGTGCTTGATTCAGGAACCTCTCTTAATAATACTCTGAGTTTTTAAATTTATTTGACCTGTTTCTGTGACAGCTCCCTGATGAGTATTGCCTTCTTATGTGTCCCACATCGACATTCTGCTGGTTCATATATCCTTATATTCTATATAATATCATATATCCTTATATCCTAGTTCACATATCCTTATATGCATTAGCATACTAGACTAAGAAATATAAAGATATTAGACTAAGAAATATAAGGATATTAGACTAAGAAATATAAGGATATTAGACTAAAGATATGCTAATGCATATAAGGATTTTAGAGTAAGAAAAAAGCAGACATGATAAATTCCAGGGGATTCTCAGTTTGTAAAGATGAGACCCTTGGTTGCAAGTACTCAGATTAAATCACAATAGATTATATTTATTGTATATTTTATTATCAATGTAATCCATAATAGATTATATTGATTTATCACTCTAAATCCACTTTTCACATTGCTGTCTTACAAAACATGACTCCCATAAAATGCTATTTGTATAAAGAGGCCATGGGTAAATATATGTTAAACTATATATGTGTGTGTACATATTATATATATGACTTCCTTGGAGACTCATAGACTCTGTGTGTGTGTGTGTGTGTGTG
>NW_012099810.1:350989-356122 GCF_000951045.1 Mandrillus leucophaeus
CCCCTGAGACTGAGTTTCACTCTTGTTGCCCAGACTGGAGTATAATGGCGCGACCTTGACTCATTGCAACATCCACCTCCTGGGTTCAAGGGATTCTCCTGCCCCAGTCTCTGGAATAGCTGGGGTTACAGGCGCAAGCCGCCACACCTAATTTTTTGTATTTTTAGTAGAGACGAGGTTTCACCATTTTGGTCAGGCTGGTCTCGCACTCCTTACTCCTGGTGTTCCACTCGCCTCGGCTTCCCAAAGTGCTGGGATTACAGGAGTGGGCCACCGCACCTGGCCATGTTATTTAATTTTAATGACTACGCCAAATTGACTCACTATTTTATATTACATATTGCTTCACTGGTTTGATTTTATTCCACTTCATCATTCCTCACCGAGAGTAAGCTTTGAATGTTGATCAGGTCCTTACCTTGGGATTATATTTTATGGCAAAGTAGTAGCGAAATGTGTAAAATTTGGTCTTCTCTCTCAAGGCTTTGACAGTTTACATGCTCTCATTTCTGCTGAGTGGTTGGCATTTTGAGGCCTCTGAATCACAATCACCGGTAAAAAAAACCTGGGGCCCTTGTGCTGGAGCAGATCCAGCTCTCTTCCAAAATGGCTAAACCTGTGGGTGTTCTCATGTTGCAGGGGAAGAGGGCTGTGAGCTAGCACAATGTGCTCCTTATAGAAAGAGCTGGGATCCAGCCCCAAGGGATGGCACAAGGATATACTAGCCATGACAGATTGCCTTTTGTAACCATGACATACAGCCCATCAGCTGCCTTTGTTTCACTCCCCTGTGTTATATGGATCTGGATATAGAAGGATGACACACCCCAGCAAGAGGAGTCTCTACGTGTTCCATTTAGGAAGGAATGTCAAGTCGAATCTAAACAGCCTGTCTTCCAGCACCTCTTATGAGGGGTATTCTGACCTGCTTTGCCTATCCAAGCCTTATAGTAGTAACTATAATTGTTGGGTAAGGGTGCTTGATTCAGGAACCTCTCTTAATAATACTCTGAGTTTTTAAATTTATTTGACCTGTTTCTGTGACAGCTCCCTGATGAGTATTGCCTTCTTATGTGTCCCACATCGACATTCTGCTGGTTCATATATCCTTATATTCTATATAATATCATATATCCTTATATCCTAGTTCACATATCCTTATATGCATTAGCATACTAGACTAAGAAATATAAAGATATTAGACTAAGAAATATAAGGATATTAGACTAAGAAATATAAGGATATTAGACTAAAGATATGCTAATGCATATAAGGATTTTAGAGTAAGAAAAAAGCAGACATGATAAATTCCAGGGGATTCTCAGTTTGTAAAGATGAGACCCTTGGTTGCAAGTACTCAGATTAAATCACAATAGATTATATTTATTGTATATTTTATTATCAATGTAATCCATAATAGATTATATTGATTTATCACTCTAAATCCACTTTTCACATTGCTGTCTTACAAAACATGACTCCCATAAAATGCTATTTGTATAAAGAGGCCATGGGTAAATATATGTTAAACTATATATGTGTGTGTACATATTATATATATGACTTCCTTGGAGACTCATAGACTCTGTGTGTGTGTGTGTGTGTGTGTGTGTGTGTGTGTGCATAAAACTTGCTTGGATATTCAGACTACACACACACATACAGGCACATGTATGCAGATAGACTTATATAAATGCTATAAACATCACTTATTTGGAGAGCCTTAGTTTATAATTAAGGTTTGCTATAGTCCTGCAATCAAGACTCTATTTAACTTTATTTAACCTACTTTTCTGCAGTCTTTTCTTAAACTTTTATTTTGGATTCAGGGATAGATGTAAAGGTTTGTTATATACATAAACTTGTGTCATGGAGGTTTTTGCACAGATTATTTCATCACCCAGGTACAAAGCCTAGTACCAAATAGTTATTTTTTCTGATCCTCTTCCTCCTCCCACCCTCCACCCTCAAGTAGGCCCCAAGGTCTGTTGTTCCTCTCTTTGTGTTCATGAGTTATTAAATGCTGATTTAATATTTCTTTCTTTCTTTACTATACCAAAAAAAATCTATATAATGAAGGAAAGGCTAAAATAAGTGGGCAAAAATTGGAAATTTCTCCTTCAAAAGTTTCTTCAGGCAGATGCTCTATATGACTGTGTAGACAGCTGCTAGTTTTACTCAAATTTGGTTGGAATTTGGTTGGGAAAAGGTACATTACTTGCAAGACCCTCTACCCATGCTCAAAAATCTTGCTTCTCCAATAGTTGCTTTTTGTCCGCTCCCTGCCCCCAACCCCTCTAGCTACTGCAGTCAGTAGGAAATATGAGACTTTCAAGAGAATGTTGCCTTGACGCATGTTTGATTTTATATTGGGTTCATATATTGTACATCAAATGCATGTTGATTATATGTAGGCAGTTCTCATAAGTAATGCATTTTGCACTGACAAATACCTTGATGGTGAAATCAAGTATAGCAATTTCTCAACAAAAGAATATCAGAAGTAATAGAGACCTTAATTCCATTTTTCTTATTGCCCCATAATAGGAACTATCAGGCTCATCAAGCAAACACTTAACAACAACTTATGGCAATGGTTGGAGAGCATTCTTAACCAGTCCCCACCCTAATTCTTCACTATATTCGTAAATGGAGGTGAGAATTGGCCAGAGTGTTCAGGTACAAAGACCCCACAGAAAACTCTAAGCTCTAAGTTTGGAAAACTCTTAAGTTTAGAAAATGCAGAGAGGTCAGTTTCTACAGATGAATTTCAGTTTGATCAATGGTAAAATAAAGCTAATGATGAATCCCTGAAAGCTTTGTGGAGAATTCTGAGTTAAAATTCTAACCCTGTCCTTCAGAAGATATGGCAGCCATGAGATTGCAGCTATCAGAGCTTCAACTGTGGGGAGCAAAACTGGCTATGAGCCACAGCTCCTGTGTCTCAACTCCATCACTAGCTTCCCAATGAAGCCACACATTGTAGACATTTCCTAACTATTGGCTATCACTGTTTTATTATTAGTTGTGTGATTGCTAGGCAATTCAATGTCTCCGAAACTTAATTTTCTTATCTGTATAGTGATATAACAACACCTACATGTATAACAACACCTACATGTAGGGTTGACTTAAGATGATAAAGATGTGATAAATAAGATGATAAATAATGTCTATAAAACATCTAACAATGCTTGACTCTTATTGTTATCACATGTCTTCTATTTCTGTGATTATTTCAGTTGTATGTGTTGGTTCTCCAACTAGTTCATAAGCTTCTTATGGGCAAGAACCACATATTATACTTTATGTTATAAATACAAATGCTTCATATTTATAACTTTTTAAATCTTTTGTGTCTGTAGCTTTGTTTATACTGAATATGGCACAATTATTTCAATTGACTTATGAAAAATAACAACATATTTTGTACCAACACTTCTCAAATAGAGTAAGAGCAGTCAAGAACTTCTGTTTACTTGTTAATTCTACTAATAATTTTCATTCTTGACTGTATAGAGTACTTTGCCTATTTAATCTATAATTTATATACCATGGACTGAGCATCTATATGCTTAATCATTATTTTTCCACCGCTAGCAAATGTAAATGTCAGTTTAGAATTTGAACAATATCTGTTTTATTCAATTTCTTTTCACTGAGTCTTACTCCCCTTATGAAAATATTTTCAAAGTATTAATAGAGGTTAGAAGGTTTGGGAACAGTATAACTCATTGGAAGATTACAAGAGAGGAACAATTTTGTCTTAACAAATTTGAGTGACAAAGTAAAAAATAGGATAGGGCCCAGAAAAGTGAAAATAGAAAATATCTTGTATATGTAGGTTACCTGGTAAACAAATAAAAGACACAAAACAAAGCTGATGTCAACATGCACAATAAAATGTAAGCAAAATGTGTGACATCCTCACAGCCCAAGGAAGATGTGACAAATGGGATTAAAATTTACATACATATAGAATTTTCTAAAGTGTATATATGTATAAAATTTTCATCCTATATTATATTTGGCTTCCCTCTATATATACACATATACATACATCTATATATATATAATTTTCTAAATAATATGTATGTATATGTATAGAAGGAAACCAAGAATAATATTAGTGAAAGACATGAAACCATATCTTGCCTGTCATCAGTTATGGCATACATTTTTTATTTCATCTTTTCTTGATTAATGAGCTTAGAAAGATATGGAAAGAAATGTGGGAATGGAGAATGTATGGGAGGAAGAAAATGATTATATAATAGATCATTATTTGGACAAAAGAATAAAAGGTCCATGTTTACAATGAATCAATATTATGATCTTAAGCAGGCTAAACAAAAAACTGAAAGAGCCAAATTCAGTTTTTTGAAACTGAAGGATCTTTTTCTTCAGGAGAGGGATCTTTCTGTATAAGGTTGCTTTAATTCTTGTTATTTGTAATACAAATTAAAAACATGTTTTCAGTTACAAGAGGATTTTAAAATAAACTATGATGTATTAATTTAATCTTGTAGATAAATCCATTAAATTATTTTTAAAGACTACATAATAACATGAAAACATACTCATAACATGATTTTAAATTGAGGAAAAAGTTGTTGGGCAAAAGAATTGTATATACCAATAGTCTATAAAGTATACAATAATTTTCAAGAAATACACAGGCACATATGTAGTTTTAAAAGAATGAAATTCTAGACCTTTGACGCTCATCTATACTCTTTTGTAATACTAATTTGGCCTGAGAATTTCTGGTTTGAAGCAGATTCTCCTTTTCTAACTTTGCAAAGGAAAAGCCCAACCCTCTCCTTTCCTGAATCTTACAATGTGAAGTGTTCCAGACTGAGACTCCCTAACAAGGGAATAATTGACAATATTGACATTAGTATTGGGAAAGGAACGACTTTAATAAAATAGCAATCCCTTTCCAAGGGCATTTAACCTGTGCAAGTCAGTTTCCAATATTTTGCTTTGAAAAAAAAGGTAGAAAAAGGATGCACTTGAGTGGTTAGTAGATAGATCATAAAAAATAATTTTTGTGTCTTGGCTGGAAACCATAATTCTCAGCAGACTAACACAGGAACCAAAATCCAAACCCTGCATGTTCTCAGTCATAGG